>NC_054549.1:9890836-9980836 GCF_017654505.1 Polyodon spathula | reverse complement strand
CTGATCTGTGGCTCAGAGTGGCAGGATGATCTTTCAGACAATCAGTCAGAGTACTCCGTGGGATCTGAAGATGAGGATGAAGATTTTGAGGAGAGACCGGAAGGTGGGTCCTGTTTTCAGATACCCTGCTAGAGGTCTTCACTGGTCCAAAATAACAAACCCGGCCCGACCTGCAACTGGCATTGTTTTTACCTGATGCGACCCGATCCGAAGTAAAACCCCAATAGCAGCTCCAGGGGATGTAGACAAAGAGACACACACACAGCGGGACACTTCAGAACTGCCCTCCCCAGACACACACACACACACACACACACACACATACACACAGAGGGATAACTCAGAACTCAGATTCAAACAAACCGAGAAATCAAATCCCAAACAGAAGAAATATACCTGCATAGACTCGTCCATACACTTGCACTGCATTCCACATTGCTGTTCAAAAACAAAAGATCTGTCAAGACCTCTAACCCCTGACGCACGCGCCTTTAATTCAGCGTCAGCATTTCAGCCAAGTATAGCATCGCTCTGCCATTGCTATAGATCTGCTCTGGAAGTGAATTACACCGATAGCTTAGTCACTGTGCACTACTGAACTGCTTCTCTACGTACAAAACCGAAGTAGCTTGTGTTATTATTTTTGTGCATGTGTTGCTGTGTTTAACTTTCCGCATCCCTCTGTCCCGGTCAGTGACGGTGTCTCTCGTCGTTTTCAGGAGGACGCAGGCAGTCTCGCAGACAGCTCAAGAGTGACCGGGACAAACCACTCCCTCCCCTGCTGGCCAGAGTCGGGGGCAACATTGAGGTGTGGACTGGGGGGGGGCGCGGACGCTGCGGGCAGTTTACACCTTTTAAAAACAGGGGCGTTACGACGACCTCCGACATGAGCCACTGCGCCAGCATGGAAGCCATTATGGGAGACTTCTTTTAGCGATGCTACAGATTCATTGAGCGTTTCATAGCTCTGTAGCACTGGTGTTACATGCACTTACACACGCCTGCGTGCACATGCATGCACACAGATATCATGCATGTAAGCTGGTGTCTCTCGCAGTGTAAGTGATTGGCGGGTGAGGGCTCTGATGGGTCTGTGTCTCTGCCAGGTCCTGGGGTTCAACACCCGGCAACGGAAAGCCTTCCTGAATGCCATCATGCGCTGGGGGATGCCGCCCCAAGACGCCTTCAACTCCCACTGGCTGGTGAGAGACCTGCGGGGCAAGAGCGAGAAAGAGTTCAGGTAGCGCTCCCAGAGACCGGTGGCTTCTAACAAGTACTAGCGTGACCCAGCAGAGGCTGCTGGGAGCGTGTGTCAGGGTCAGTGCCTCTGCTCTCTCCAGCTCAGCCCTCTCTGCCTCCTCTCCTCACAGGGCCTACGTGTCCCTCTTCATGCGACACCTGTGTGAGCCGGGGGCTGACGGAGCGGAGACCTTCGCAGACGGGGTCCCGCGAGAGGGGCTGTCCCGCCAGCACGTTCTCACGCGCATCGGGGTCATGTCTCTCGTGAGGAAGAAGGTAAGCCCACGATCCGGGACTCAGGGGAGGTCTGAATCAGCTAGGACACAGCCAGCTGCCCGTCTGCATGTCCTGTGACTCCGTGTCATCTCGCTATGCATTCAACGCAGTGAGATACCAGGGCACAGTCACACCAGCTCTGCCTGAGTTCAAACACATCTCAGTCACAGCATACGTTTGCTTTTACGTCTTGGCAGATAGCAAATTTAAGTTTGAACATTTTTATATTTTTGCAACCCAGTGCAGCGAGTCTGTTGTGCAGAGTCCTGCCGTGTACCCCGATCTGTACCCCTCTGCGCTGGTCGCTGTGTACCCGCAGTGAGGGTGCCAGCGCCCGTGCTGAGCAGTGCTGTCTGTGCTTGCCCGCCCAGGTCCAGGAGTTCGAGCACATCAACGGGAAGTACAGCACCCCCGACCTGATTCTCGACGGAGCCGAGATGAAGAAACTGACGGAGAGCGTCTCATCGGACCCCAACACTCCTGTACCTGCCAGCCCTGCCGTCACCCAGCCTGGCACACCTGTACCCACAGGTAAGGGAGTAGAGACTGGACCATCGCTGGAGACAGAGCAGCACACTGCTGTTAACAGTGGAGGTAGTGTAGAAATACTCCAAGGAACTTCAGGGCTGCATTGAAGGCATAGAGAAAGACCTTTAGTCCAAACGTTCGGCATTGAGTTTCGTTTCTTTTCGTGTTTCTAAGTGTACTGCTGTGGAGTGTTTTATAGTTGTGGGTGTAATCGGATTGTATTTAATCTCTTTATATGAATTGTGTGATCAGTTGATAGTAATGCTAATGAGTGGATACATGTGTTTGACTGGTCTGGGTGAGAATTGAAATAAAGTCACTGTAACTTGCATGACATGGAAATATTTGGGTAAAAAGCTGTAACCCTCCCCCCAAAAAAATCAAAAAAACAAAGATTGCTGTGTGTGTCTGTGGTCTTCACTGCTCACCCTAGTGGCCGCTCTGTGTCTGGGCCCTTCCTTCCTTTTTGATTTTAATGCGCAGCAGAAAAGACAGAGACTCCATCGGGACCAGCAGAGGAGAAGGAGCCCCCAGAGCTGGAGGTGAAGAAACCAGCCGGGCCTGAGGTCAGTCTGCGTGTCTGTCTGTGTGTGTGTGTGAGCGAGTGAGTGAAGGAGCCCTGTCTGTGTGGTGGGTGTGTGTGTGTGTGTGGTGTGTGCCCTGTGTGTGTGTGTGTGTGTGTGTGTGTGTGTGTGTGTGGTGTGTGTGTGTGTGTGTGTGCGAGTGAGTGAGTGAGGAGCCCTGTCTGTAGGGGGTGTGTGTGTGAGAGTGAAGGGGCCCTGTCTGGTGTGTGTGTGTGTGTGTGTGTGTGTGTGTGTGTGAGTGTGTGTGACGTGTCTGGAGATCCCCACATGTGTGTGTGTGTGTGACAAGTGAGTGAAGGTTCCTGGGACAGGTTAGGGGCCACACACTCTCACTTCCCCGGGACAGACTGACACACTTGTGTGTGTGTGTGTGTGTGTGTGTGTGTGTGAGCGAGTGAGTGAAGGAGCCCTGTCTGTAGGGGGTGTGTGTGTGAGAGTGAAGGGGCCCTGTGTGGTGTGTGTGTGTGTGTGTGTGTGTGTGTGAGTGTCAGTGAGCCCTGAGTGAAGGGGGTCTGTAGGGGTACACTAGAGTGAAGGGGCCTCTATGGGTGTGTGTGTGTGTCGTGAGGAGAGACAAGAGACAGAGTGACACTGTCTGTACTGTGTGTGTGTGTGTGTGTGTGTGTGTGTGTGTGTGTATGTGAGAGAGAGAGAGAGAAGGGGCCCTGTCTGTACTGTGTGTGTGTCTCAGCGAAGGGGCTCTGTCTGCACTGTGTGTGTCTCGGTGAAGGCCTCTACCGTGCTGTGCTCAGCAGGTCCCCAGCAGCAGCGAGTCTTCCCCCAGCTCAGAGAAGCCCTCCCCAGCGGAGGAGAGTAAGGAGCGAGGGCTGGAGGAGGGTGAGAATCCTGAACAGGCCTCGGAGCACCCTGCTACCACAGGTGAGCCTGCCAGAGTCCCTGTGTCCATATCAGCAGGGCAGCGTTAGGAGGAGTTTTCATTGCAATGTAACCGCGATGCCGTGTGTCTTCCCAGGGGAGGCTTGTAAAGAGAGCGAGGGACCTCCGGAGAAGGCAGAGAGCAACAACATCTCGAGCAGAGAAGAGGACAAGGACCCACAGCCAGGTGAGGGTGTGAGCAGGGCAGAGCGATGTACCAGCGCGGGGGAACGGGAGAGCGAGAGAGATAGATTCAGTTTATTTATTGAGGCGGGGTACGCTCGGCGCGTTGGAAGCTGATGTTTTGGTGTCGCTGACAGCAGAGGAGGTGAAGAAGGAAGAGGCGCTTGAAAACCAGCAGAACGGAGAGAAAGAAGGGAAGGAGGAAGAGGAGGGGAGGAAAGACGAGAAGAACGGCAAGATGAAGTTCATGTTCAACATCGCGGATGGCGGATTCACAGGTCAGTTGGTCCACTCTGACGGGTTTGCGTTTTTGTATATGCTTTTCCATTCCTCTGTAGGCTTTACAGTGCTAGCCTGTGCTGTGCCGTGCTTTATTGCATTTTGCTATGGGAGGCTTGTCTCAGGCTAAGGGCTCCCTGTGCTGTTGTCGTTTGGCAGAGCTGCACACGCTGTGGCAGAACGAGGAGCGGGCGGCCGTGTCGTCAGGGAAGATCTACGACATCTGGCACCGAAGACACGACTACTGGCTGCTCTCCGGCATCGTAACGTATCCTGAAGCCGATTCTCAGTTGCTCAAAGCATGGTTTATATTACCCCAATAGCACAACCTCTCAGTCCCAGAATGACTGTGTGCCTCTGCCGAGTCGCTCTCCTCACTGAAAGGTCTGTCTTGCCCTTGACTGCGCTGGCCTCAGGCACGGCTACGCGCGCTGGCAGGACATCCAGAACGACCCCCGCTACGTCATCCTCAACGAGCCCTTCAAGTCTGAGGTGCACAAGGGCAACTACCTGGAGATGAAGAACAAGTTCCTTGCGCGCCGCTTCAAGGTGGGGCAGCGTGTGTGTGCGTGCGTGAGAGTGTCGGGGGGAGCTGTGTGCGTGTTTCTGTCCGTGCAGTAACGTGTCTGGGTGTGTTAGTAACTGAGCGGCTCAGGGGAGAATTTTTCCGCTCACTTGGATCACAGATTAAATCTGCTCTGTAGCTCTGAGCTGCTCAGGGGGAGTGGGACTGGGCCTGTGGTGAGGCGGGTTCTTTCAATGAGCTGCTCATGAGTCACATGAAAAATATAAAGATACTACCTGCCGTCTCTCTCTCTCTCTGTAGCTCCTGGAGCAGGCCCTGGTGATTGAGGAGCAGCTCCGACGCGCTGCCTACCTCAACATGACGCAGGACTCCAGCCACCCCGCCATCGCTCTGAACGCCCGCTTCGCAGAAGTGGAGTGCCTGGCTGAGAGCCACCAGCACCTGTCCAAGGAGTCCCTGGCAGGGAACAAGCCCGCCAACGCAGTCCTGCACAAGGGTGAGCACCGCACACCTGCCCCTGCTCCTCCTGCACGCCTTTTTTTAGCAGCGGATTTGAATTTTACAATTATCTAGCAATGCTTCTTGCACGCACACACGCTCGCTCTCACGCCTGCTTCCCTCTCTCGGGTGTTGTTTCAGTGTTGAACCAGTTGGAGGAGCTGCTGAGCGATATGAAGGCGGATGTGACGAGGCTGCCCTCCATGCTGTCGCGGATCCCCCCCGTCGCGGCACGCCTGCAGATGTCCGAGCGCAGCATCCTGAGCCGGCTGACCAACCGGGGCAACGAGCCCCCTCCCCAGCAGGTGAGCCACATCCGGGATGGGGCCACTGACAGGCCAGGTTGTTGAGGGACACTTAGAAAACCAGCACCCGCAGGAGCTGTGAGTGTTGTCACTAGTGTTTGGCCGAGTTGTTGCAGTTGCCCGTCTTGGCTGGGGACCCTCGGGGGGTACTGTCTGCGTCGGCCTTGGCCTTGTTCGGGAGGAGAATCAGCTTGGGATAGTTCACCTCATCCTTTCTCAGCAGCAACCCCTAGTGGCCAGTCCAGTGGGTTACTTTCTTATTGCTCCTCTGTGTTTGTTCCAGCCCTTCCCTCAAGGCTCTTTCAGCTGCTCTCAGATGTACGGCAACAGCTTTGGGGCAAGCTTCCGAGGGCCAGGAGCCGGGGGGATCGTCAACTACAGCCAGATGCCTTTAGGACCCTACGTGTCGGGTGAGTGAACAGGGGCTTCACACACTGCCTGCAACACAGGAGGCACTGCCTTTAACATCACGCCATCAAAGAAACTGCAGAACGGTATCACAGAGGTCTACTGTAAGCCGTAATAGCAGTACAGTATTTCAATGTCACATTTAAGTGTATGGAAAATTACAAAGCGGTGTTCGATATGTTAACATAACATTATTCAGCAGGTTTCATTCGACTTGATGAAGCAAAATGTGTTCATTCTGTAGGGTGATGCAAAACGTTTGGCCATGGCTCTGCATTACCTGCAAGAAGTTCTGTCTTTTGACAGACAGGAAGGGGCCTCATGTCCTCTTGGTGAATTGTGAATGCATTGAAGGGCAGCCCCGTGTTAATGTGCGTCTCCTCTGTCCCGCTAGCCTCTACGAACGGGCCTCCCTCGAGCCACTCTGAGAGGAAGCTGAGCGAGTCTCTGAAGGACGGGGCCTTGCCGGAGCACAAAGGGGGCAAACCCAGCGACGTGATCTGCATCGAAGACTAGAGAGAGAGAGGGGAGAGGGGGGAGGGGAGAGGGGGAGGGGGGGGGGGGGAGAGGAGAGGAGCAAACTAGCCACTGCGCAGCAGAAAAAAGAGTGCTATTTAAATTATGCCTTCAGAAAAAAAAAAGCTTTCTAAAGGAGATTCCATTACATTGTATTGCGCTTATTTTCCTTTCTCACGCACACACACACACACACACACACACACACTCACACACACAACACACACACACACACACACAGACACGCACACACGCACACACACACACACACACACACACACAGAGGCAGACACACACACACACACACACACAGAGGCAGACTCTGGTACAGGAGTATGGGATTGATTGCAGTGGCCTGTTGTGTTTTTTTATGGAGGTTAGGTTCACTGAAGAAGGTTTCACTGGTTTTTGACCCAGGTGAAGAGCAGGTACCGTGTCTAAGTGTTTGATGCCTCTGCTTCTTGGACGTGGAAGGATTTCTTTATCTGTTGGATGGGATTCGTAAACGAGAGCGAAGCCGAAGCGTGTAGAGTTTTGTAATGAAGAATCCATTCCCCAGCAGTTTGTTTTGCTGCTTGGGGGGACTTTGGTAAATCAGTGACTGGAACTAAAGTTTGTTTTTTTTGATTGTTTGCAAATGTAGCCACAAAAACCCTGACCCCACTGAGCTGACCCCTCATTTTGACATAGAGTAGATGTCTTTCCAGGACACTGCAACAGCAATGCATCTTCAGAGGTCCCTGCAGGAGACTCTGGAGGGACTGACAGTGTGCTTTTCAAGGATGCTGCAGGAATCGAAACAGACGATTGGTCCTCATCCGGGAGGACATTCCAAAAGGTTCTGGAAATAGATCATTCCGCAGTTAAAAGGGTTGAACCGGCATCAGCTCGCCTCTCCCTCGGCCAGCTGTGCTGCAAAGCCTGGTGGCGCCACTTCCTTCCAAGGCTTGTGCATGCTTACAGATTCCTTCCAAGGCTTGTGCATGCTAATAGATTACACTGAGGCCCTCGCACACACACACTCGCACACACACACTCGCACGCACACACTCACATACGTTGTTGTATATAATAGATTGCTGTGCAGTGAGTAAGGGGCAGGGGTCGGACCTGGTTTCAAAACCCTCGAGTCTCAAAGCGCTGATCTGACACCGGAGAATACGAGGGTGCCAGGAGGTGAAGAGCACTTTTTGTTAATAGCACGAAGCATTGGGCTCCTTTTCTGTGATATCAGACTTGCAGCCACTTCTAAAAGCAGGCTGTGTGTCTCTGTCAGCCACGCCCGTGTCGTACTGCCATTACATTTCAGGCTGGCAGCTTTTATTCTAAGCTTTGTTTAGACACAGGGCTTGAAGTTTCATCAGCTAATTTAAGAGATTTGTAAAATAATGATTCTGAAAAGGAAACAAATGTGCACTACCTTTATTTTGCAATATATGGATAATCAAATGTTCAGCAGGAGAGAGACCTGCTTGTGTTCTTTCCTTTTTATAACGAATTCTGTGTTGACAATTTATTATTTTTAAACATGAGAGAAGCATCGCTCAATATCAAAAATCTTTTTTTTTTTTTCATAACCCCCCCCCCCCCCCCCCCAAAAACAAAAGATGTTGGATTTTGTACGAGTATGCACAGCACAACTTTCACCCTGAAAAGACTGGAGGGTTAACCTTGAAAGTTGTGCTTTATTAGGGTTAATGAAAAAGGTTGTGCTTGGTGTGGATTCAGTAAATGTTTTGTAGAATCACCCCCCCCCCCCAACAAGAAAGAGGACCTATAGGCTGGTTATTTGTGTATTTCAATGATACTGAGGTCTGAATCAACAGGCAGCTGAGAAAGTCACCTACCTACTGCTAAGCAGTGTGGGTCCTGAAGAGTGCGGTCAGTGTGTGCTTGTGCTCATCCAGGTGGAGGTGTGACTTCAGGTTGCAAATCCTCCCATGCAGTACCGCGCTTCACCAGGAGCTAACTGGAGTTCTGGAGTTTGTTTCCCAGTTTGATATCCTGTCTATCGTAAAGGGGTCAGCTAAACCAGTTAGTCCCCAGTTCCCAAAACGGGGAGGGGGGGAGCTAGCCCGGAGCTGTACAGGGCGAGCCTGCAAGCCCGGGTGAGTTCCCTCGGACTCCAGTGAGGGCTGCGGTCACTATTTCAAAGCACTTTAACAGCAGCTATTGGTAGACTCTTGAAAGGGGTGCCCTGTGATTGCAGTCTGAGGCAGCCAGGCGCGCACAGTGAGTACACCAGGAGGGTTAGATGCCAGCAAGCTTTTCTAAACAGATGCCAATTTACTGTAGTCAGTGTTTATTGGTGCCATCAGTGGAAGGGCATGCCACCTGGAGCGGTCAGTGTTTTGTCTGTGAGTGCGTTTTATTTTATTATTATTGTCATTTTTAAAATAATATGACTGATCAAGTGCTTGTGCTGATGGCTCAGATTGTTTTGAGTGCCAGTAAAACAAAATTATCAATTACAAAAAAAAATCATCACAACACTGAAGCATACCAGAATGAACTACAGAACTGTATTGCCTTTTATAGCTGTGCAATTTAATAAATATATATATAAGAATTATAGGCTTCAGTATAATAGTACATCGGAGAGCTTTAAAAGCTACAGAATAATGCATTTTAAAAAACACACAAACAGGACAATGTCATTTTGTAGAAAATGTGTGCACAGCATGTGAGATGTTTTGTATGAGATTCATTATCCAATGTTAAAATAAAATGACGTGTTTTAAGCTATGGGCATTTCTAAAAAAAAAAAAAAATAATAATAATTGAAAAAAAAAAAAAAAAACCTCAACCCATAATCCTCTTTTTCTTTGTACTCTGTGTGTTTGTTTAATGTGTTTTAATAAATCCTTTCAAAAAGGACCTTGTCTTTTTCCTTTTCTATTGATAATCCTCCGTCCGCTCAGCTGCAGCAGATCAGGGGAGCCTCTGCCGTCGTTGTGAGCGCGTTACTTTACATAGAGCGCACATTATCAGCGGTAACTTGGGAACTCCGTGTCCGACTGTGCGGAGACTCGGTACGGACATTCCCTCGCACGATATCACTGTGCTTGAGCGCTCGGATTTGGTGAGAAACTAAAATGATTGAATTGAATGCAGGGGTATTGGCGCCCTCTTGTGGTTGACAAGATGACTTACTCAAACCTAATAAACTGTATGCAGCTTCGTATTACAAGGGTTCACGTTGCTTCGGTCTGAGCGACTCTTCCCTCGCGTGTGCGTGTGCGTGTGCGTGTAGTGCTTAAACCGCGGGCGGGTATCAAAGTGCTGCAGGCGGCACTTGGTGGGAGAGTTGCAGTTTATTTGGTAAATATACTTTTTTTCTTTATTATTATTTAATTTTGTAAATAAAAGTTATTGCACCGCCGAGCACGATTTGAAACAAAACTGTAACCCCCCCCCTGTATATGAGGGGAACCATGCAAAGCCGCGCCCCGGCACCGCTAGCTCCGGCGCCATTGCGGCAGAACGAAATGATGAAGGTTGAGTAAATATTTATTGATATATTGAGTAGTAATAATATGAGAGAAAATGCAGCTTTAAAAAAGTCGGGATTTGAAGTTGTGAATCGATGTGCCGCATTGCGAGATAACATTGCAGTTGCGCCACCAGCGCAGAACAGGCAGTGGGCGCAGTTTGATTCTGTTCTTAAACTGCTTTTAAGAACCGGAGCTTCTCGCATTACTTGCGCGCACATAATTTTAGGGATCCTTTTCCAAAGAACAGAACCAATCTGTTTGCACGACTGTAGCCTCTAGGATAGTTCACATTGAAAAGGTGTTTGCAGCGCATAGAGGAGCCTGCCACCCGGGACACTGAACACGTTGAAAAGCCGCTGGGGAGCTCGTCGGCGCGGTTGGCTTAGCGGACTGAGCACAGCTTCCCGTGCTTTGCCTGTGTGGAGCTGCAGTCCGCTCAGCCTCGCCTCTCTCTCCGCGGGTTCGCGTCCAGCATGCTGTTCCAATGCCTGCGGGAGACGGGCGTGAGTTTCGCGGGCTCTGCACTCTACCGCGTCGGCGGTTTTGGGGTATCGCCGTTTTTTAGGCGGTACCTCGAAACAGGGCAAAGGGGAGGGGTTGACTTTACTGGCATTACTAATTGTAAAAACGGGGCCCTTTTACGTCCGAAGGCAAAACCCTCAAAGCACCCCCGAGCGGCGTGTTTGAGTGGATGCAGTACCAGCCCTGCCCAGCCCGGCGCTGTTCCTCCTACCTGTAGGCACACCTGTGCTCTAAGCGCAGGTGCGTCGTAGACTGACCACGCCCCTTCCAAGGTGACACGCCCCGGTGGCCACGCCCCGCACAGGTAGATCGGAAAGATGGCGGCCGGGGTAGCACGGTGAGTTTGAGCTCTGTAACTCTGTCCTGGTTTTGAATGATTTTGATGTTCGTGTGGAAGAGAGCACACAGAGAGAGACTTGCTTGTGCTGCGCCGTGTTTCTGCGTGTAGATGTGTGTGTTTAGATAGACTGCTTAAACAGTGGGCTTGTGTTGCACAGGTAACATCCAGACCCAGTCCCCTCGGAATAGCCGAGCTCCTGAGCGGCTGTGTCGAGCTTCATGCTCGGAAAGGATGGTTCTTTATGGGAAATGCCTCGTGTTTTATAACAGACAACAAAACACTGGGGCTGAATTTCAAAGAGACGCAATGACTCCTGGTTTTCAAATAAGTTACACTTTCGGAGAGACTGTTCTTAAAGTTAAGACCTTTTTAGTTTTATAATTTGAAAATAACTTCATTAATGATCAGAAACGGGTGGATTATGGAGTCGTTTCATAAATTACTTTATTGTAGCTTTCTGAGAAATTATACAAACCGGCCTGAAAAATGTGTTTGTTTGAGTTCAGAAAAACACGCTCTTTGCAATGAACAAACCAGACGGGTTTGTGTGCATTTACTCTAAAGCAGATTGCTAAACAGTGTGTAGTGTATGGGAGATGCTTCGCACCATTGTGTTTTGGTCACATATTCAGCGATGGTAATAAGACCCCCGTTGCACTGCAGATTCACCCGTTTCAGGTGTTCATTTGAACAGTTTGGTATTTGTGTTTCTCTCAGGAACACGAGAGGATTGGGCACTCTCTCTGCGGCGCAGTGCTGACTCGACACACGCATGTCATGGTAAGTCATGTTTAGTTTGATCTCCTGTCGACCTCTAGAGCGCATAGAACTGTATAGAACCACAGCTAGCGGTTCTGAACAAGCAGCTTTTGGAAAGACTTGTGCAATTGTGAACGATTCGCTTTCACCCTGCAGAAACGATGACTGCTGTCAGTTGTGTGTTCCCGATTCATCGCGGCCTCTGCACACTGAATCCGGGAATGGGCTGGTGTTTGAATCTGCTCCGCGGCGTGCACTCGCTAGCGTGCCGGGGGCTCCCAATGCTGCCAGCGCATGGTCACCGCGTAGACATGGTCGGTGTTTGTGCGCTATCTTGACGTTTGGTTTTAATTTTGTTTTCTGCAGTATCGTTCCTGTAAACCCTCTGCCAGCGCTTGGAGTCTCGGGACAGCAGATCGGTTCACAAGCCAGCCGTGCCCCAAATTCTGGTTTTTTACTGTTCTTGCAGTTTAAATAAATATTGCATTGTGTATTTTTTGTGTTGAGTTTCTTTCTCCAGGCAGTCTCTAACAGACCATGTGATCGGTGTTTCCTTGGCGTGATTGTCCATGAGGAGACACTCCATCACATGCTCTGTTGGGGACTGTAGATGCAGATCCTGTTTTTAGCACCTCAAATTTTCCCGCCAAAATACTTAACCGATCGTATGGTCCACGAAGTGAATCAACTGCACACAACCGTGTCAGGGCACTACTCTGCAGTGCCCAACAGAGCATGTGAGGGAGTTTCTCATCATAGACAAGCACGCCAAGGAAACACCAATCAATAATCTGTTTAGAGACTGCTAGGTAGAATTTACCCGCAAAAAAAAAACCGCAGTGACAGTAAGGAAGGGATCAGACAAGGCACCAGTACACAAGGAAACCTTTAATACATGAAATCACAAGGACAGTGCAAGAGGATCACACAACGGCATTCCCGGGTGAAATCTGCAAAGCCCTTCAATCTGCAGTCAGTCGTTTTCCTGAAAGAACACAACAACGAGTTCTGAAATGAGAAACATACAACGGAGGCGATTATCAGAGACATCTGTACAGCACAGCGTTCACAAAAAGTGAATAACACAGAATATACAGGACATCAGCAAGGTATCATGTCAATACATCGTGCACAAGAGAGATTCTTGTTTCAAAGTGCTGCTTGTGAGCACGCCACGATGAGAAAGAGTTAATTGCAGCGCCGATGTACTGTTTGTGTCACACGCACCGGCTGCCTGTGAATTCTGAAAACAGCAGCATTTTAAAAGTAACGCACATTAACACATCTGTAATCAGAAATAACCCTGTCTGCACTGTGCGAGCCCCCTTCACCTAGCGATAGTACACCGCTGAGCAGATTCAAACCAAAGCGCGCTTACCGTGACAAACACCAGCCCGCCGGGGCAGCCAGGATGAGATGCATCTGGGAAAACAAACACACACAGAACTGACAGTCACAGCAATCACCGTTTGTGCATGATGAATGCGAATCGTTTACAATTTCAACATCCCTGTGTCGATTCAGCACTGCGCCGCAGCGAGAGTGCACAGCTCAAACCCGGCTGTTTTGTTAATTGTAAAAACTAATTTTCCAGGCCGGTTTGTAGAAATCATTTATGAAACGACTCCATAATCAATATGTTTCTTACTAATTTCTGATCATTAATGAAGTTATTTGCAAAATTATAAAACTAGAAAGGTCTTAAAGGGCATTTAAAGAAAGTTAAGAACAGTCTCTCCGAAAGTGTAACTTATTTGAAAACCAGAAGTCATTGCGTCTCTTTGAAATTCAGCCCCAGTGTTTTGTTGTCTGTTATAAAACACGAGGCATTTCCCATAAAGAACCATCCTTTCCGAGCATGAAGCTCGACACAGCCGCTCAGGAGCTCGGCTATTCCGAGGGGACTGGGTCTGGATGTTACCTGTGCAACACAAGCCCACTGTTTAAACACACACATCTACACGCAGAAACACGGCGCAGCACAAGCAAGTCTCTCTCTGTGTGCTCTCTTCCACACGAACATCAAAATCATTCAAAACCACGACAGAGTTACAGAGCTCAAACTCACCGTGCTACCCCGGCCGCCATCTTTCCGATCTACCTGTGCGGGGCGTGGCCACCGGGGCGTGTCACCTTGGAAGGGGCGTGGTCAGTCTACGACGCACCTGCGCTTAGAGCACAGGTGTGCCTACAGGTAGGAGGAACAGCGCCGGGCTGGGCAGGTACTGCATCCACTCAAACACGCCGCTCGGGGGTGCTTTGAGGGTTATATTTTTCCATTACAGAATGCTTGAAACGCCCCCTCCCCAAGTTGAAATAGCTTTTGATTAAAATAATCCACTATGCATACATAAGAGATACGCGCTTCACGCCGACGGCACTAGCTTCGCCCGCTGGAGCCCTGGAAGCGTAGCAACCTCAAAGATAAGCTCCAGGAATAGTTCTCAATCCTGATATTCCTCATCACATTATTAATAAAAACTTCCATTCTAACAGTGTTATAATAGCTCTCTCTCTCAATGAGGAACTCACACTACCAGGCAGAATGTTTAATATGATTTTATTTATTGTCATTTCATAAATACAGGAGCTGTGCATATCGTCAGTCCTGAATTCACATTCAGAAGGACGATGCAGTTAGCAAATGCCTGCCAATGAAAAAAAAAAAAAAAAAAAATCAATTAACAATGCAGGAGTGATCACAACCATTCATAAACGTACACAGGTCAAAGTATATACAGACAGAACCGATCTGACGATGAAAGCGTCAGACTGCGCGTACATACAGCCGACTCATCATTATTATTGTCCTATAATTCCTCAGAGGGGACCCACAAGTGCATCCCTGTTTCAAAATAGGAAGCAAAACAGTACAGTCCAGAAAAACTAACTGGGCCACTCTCCTCTGCATTCAAAACAGAAAGGGTTAACACACAACAGCGGTCTTTCTATAAAACCATCTAACGCCCTTATTCCTCAGAACGACATGGCGACCTGCTCTTCAGGACAGTACAGGTGTTTTAAATGTGTAGTATAACACCACGCGATGCAGCCATTCCAGTTAAAAACGGTTTTATTAACTGCGAGAACACCGCTGTACTGGGAGCACTGGTGCCCGCTGTCCTGTCGCTTAAATTGAGACACTACTGCTGTAGCTGGTCGCCCATTATTAGTGCCCAGCTCCCCAATCCAGAGCTGCAGTCTCATGCCAGCACCCAGTGCGGATTACAGATTGGAGAAAAGATTAACCTGAATACTTGTTTCACCAAGCACCGGGGCAACACACTGCCTGCCTGCCCTGTATTCAAACACTGCTGCTGGGGGCACACCTGGGCGGGCACTCGTCTAGAAAGGCATTGGCATGATCTGACAGAACCGCGAGGCAGGTTATATTCTGCAGAGTCAGTGGGATTTGCTGTGGTACACTGCAGTGCGGACAGTTTTATTATTTCACTGACTAGTCGTCTGACTTTTCTGTGCACTAGGAGAGCAGTCCAGGTTTCCAGCGTTCTGGGGGGGGGGGGGGGGGGGGGGGGGCTGTTTAGGACACGTCTGCGCTAGCATGCTGCGGGCCCCCCAACAAGGACAATGACCTGCAGTGGTCTTTGGTTTGAGATACTGGAATCAAAAGCTTTGGGTACTCTAGTCACCCTAATACCGCACATGGCAGGACAGACTCGTTATCTAAACTACCGGGTGGTGCACCAAAACAAACCCTGGTTCAGTACCAAGCTGAAGCAGCTTGCATGCAACAATTCACAGCCATCACTCAACGACCATTTGAGCTGCAAGGATGTCTAATTAAACGATGACGTCATTTGTTTTACATTTCATTCGCTTCAAACTCGGTACGCACCAGAGAGAAAATACTGCAGTTTCTAGTCTTGACAGACATAAAGAATAATCAATCTCAAATACAAGTGATTATAATACTATTGTAATAGTCATCGCTCATTGCCAGGTGCAGGATCGACATACTGAGCGGCACACATACACAGAACCTGCTTATTAGTTACAATACTCGAGCAGAGTTCAGCAAATCAAGCACATGTTTCTGTTGTTTAAAAAAGCTTTTTGCGCTTCATATGGTACCATGCTTCCCATTCCTTGATTATGATTATTATTAATAATCTACATTTCTCAAATGTTAGTTACATGAAGAAACATTGACTGTAGAAATATATATATATATACAGATATATATTTTTTAATGCAGTAACTCCTACTGTCCATAAGGTGGTGCCACAGATGGCTTTATTTAATCCTTTGGATTCCACTCAAAGTATACAGCAGACCGGCTCTGCATTATCCTACATGCAAATTATTATTATTATTATTTTTTTTAACATTACAGTCTAAACTGCTGCCACCTTCTACCGTAGTTCAATCCAGAACATCTTTCACAGTGTGGAAGACAATGCAGGATGATACCCTGCTGGCAACCCCATAGCCACTGAACACTGAGGCTCTGTACATTCAGAGTAACGCAGGTGTAAAACCGTTTCAATCATATCCAATAAAACAGACTTTCACTGGTGATGCAATAAAATACAAACCGAGCCCCTTGCATGCAAACTGTTTCAGAGCAATCCTTGGGCTGAGCGAATGTGAATGGTACAAAGATTAACAGCACTGAAATCTGCAGGTTCACTAGAAGCATGCTACTGTACATGACTGATTGAATCTGGCTGTTAAAACTTCTACCAGTGATGCATGGCATTAACAGGACGAGGAATGGGGAGGGGCAGGGTGGGAAACACCATCACCCACGAGTCTGCTGGAGGAATGTCTGCTTGAGTCTGGGCTGGGATTTGATAAGATGGCATGCAGCGTTACTGGTGGATCAATGAAGAAGTGCTTACAGTGGTACAACAGCCCAGACATTGCTGTTGAAAAGTGACACTGTGCAGAAAATCAGTTCGGGAGGGTTACAGATTCTGCAGGTTGAAGGACTGGGCTGGAAAAAGACTTTTTTTTTTTTTTTTTTTTTTTGGCTTTCAGTATTGGGGTAAAACATAAGTCCCACTGAAAGCTTTTGAAATTCTTTGGCTTCAGCCACATGACAAAAAAAGACATGTTTAGAAACAGATTTAAAACAAAACCAATGCAAGAGACTCTGCACCATTAACTCTTAAAGGTGGATATACTCTGGGGCTCAAAGACTAGCCATGTGTCCCAAAACATTACTGCAGATCACACTGCAGCGGAAATGTTTCAATCGCGGGGCAACCTTACTGATCCCCGAGAATGAGGAACAGTCACTTGTGTCTGTTATATAAGTCTCAGTTCTATCACTTAACTGTTTATTAATTCATTCATATTGAAAAAAAAAGGAAGCATTGTAAAGCTGAAATATCATTTTACAAGTCAAGGTAAACATTGTCTTAATTGTCCTTGTGTTATCATTTCTATGTAGATCCACTGCAAAATGAAAATCAAAAAAAGTAAAACAGAATTCATAGTCTGCAAAGCGAGCGTGTGTGTGCTTTTTTTTTCTTCTTTTAAATATTAATTTCTAAGAGTGCATATCCCCCCCCTCCCCCTTCTTTGCATTCCATTGCAATCCTTTTTTAAATTATTCTCTCCAGTGCAACTCATCCGATTCTGCACTTCAGTTTCCAATTCAGTAAAAGCTCAAGCAATAAGAGGAACAGGCAAAGGTTAGAGATGAAGAACAGTCTGAGTCCAGCGGGGGGCGCTCCGCTCTGCTACGTAGCACATTAGGACCGGTAGTCCTTTTTGCTGTACGGCTTGTTGCCCAGAATGCTATCCACTTCATGCACAATGGAGGAAGATAACTTTGGAAGAACCTGAAAAGCAAACAAAAAAAAACATATTACACGCCTTTCTCAAGAGAAGTCCTGAATCAGCACCCCAGCACCCAGGCTTGTTCCTGCATAGACATGAGCACACTAACCCACACATCACCCAGGCCTGTTCCTGTAGAGACATGAGCACACTAATTCACACAACTCATAACAACAGAATCCCCTTGTGGAGTCGGGTGCGTTTCCAGGAGCACACAGGGACCCTGCAGAGGAGAGCAGGAGAAGCCTCACCCAGGGGCACACAGGGACCCTGCAGAGGAGAGCAGGAGAAGCCTCACCCAGGGGCACACAGGGACCCTGCAGAGGAGAGCAGGAAAAGCCTCATCAGCCAGCACTCACCTGTATTGCTCCAATGTTCTCTATCAGCTGCTCTGTATTGGAAGCCCCCAGCAGGACTGAACTAACGCCTTCGTTCCGCAGACACCACGCTGCAAGAAACGGCACATCATTTAGTGACATCCATCAAAGCAGCGAGCATCGAGATGCATGACCTTTCACTCCACTGGAAGATTGATTATTTATTTTTAAAAAGTTTTTTTTTTAAACTTTATTTTAATTTAATAATTATTATTATTATTATTATTATTATTATTATTATTATTATTATTATTACTGAGAAATGCACACTTATCATGTCAAAAGGTTGGAAAGCTGGCTGGCTGGCTAAGCGCAGAAGTCAATTAGAAACCAGTCAAGGCTATATATTTATTTTTACTATGTTATTTAATGCGATGGCTAAAGTCCGGTAGAAAGGGCTTTAAACATCTGAACGGAAACACTGCTCTTCCTAACGCACCTCTGAACGCTGTGCACAGTGTACCCTACACCAGCGCACCTGCCGTTCTTTGGAGGCACGGACCAGGCCCAGCTCTGCTTTGCTTCTGAGATCTGGTCCACAGACCGGACTGGGTTAGCGGCGCCCGCGGTACATTTCCGTGGCAGTTCTCCACAAAGCGGTTTAAAGTGCCAGTCTCAGGGACGTGACATAAACAAAGGCTGCGTTTTAAAAAAGGCAAATAAATAACTAAACGCCCACTTTATTAAAGAGACAGCATTTTCAAACTTCACTTAAACATTGCTGTCAAAGTGGCAGAATGAATGGTGTGTGAAATGCAATTTCAAAATCTGTCGTCCTGGAAAGCGCCGTGACTATTAATTCTAAACCAGGAGGCAGATTTTTCTGTTTAAAGCTGTTATTTAAAAGCCATGTCATATCAGCAAAGTAGCATCACTGAATGATTTACACAGACGAGTATTCTGTGGGCGTTAAAAACGATTTATCTAGGGAGTATCAGCATGTCAGCCTGTTAATGACTTGTGTCCTCCCTACACCTAACAGAAACAGAAGATGATTTATGTTTGCATTATAAAATGTTTCCTGGGTTAAGCGTCAGGCTGGCACCCTGCCGCTGTACACATCGGCTTTTACAGCTCTCTGCAGGTTTTACAGCCACCCACGATGTGAGGACGAGGTGGCACAGAGTGGACCTGGGTTCGTGGTCTCTAGCCCTCAGTGGACAGTCCACACCACGCAGTGAAGCAGGTTCAAGAGTGAAGGAAGCCAGTTCTTCGGGTTGCACTGTGTCTTAAGGTGGGAGCTCGCTAATACAATCCTAACAGAAACTAGAGCTGGAGGCGGACTGCAAAAGTTATTTTGTAATAATGATTTCCTACTTATTGATTTACTGATTGATTGATTTTCGATCAGAAAGTGAAACCAATCAGCTTAATGGATATTTATCTCAGGTATTTAACCTGCGCTGAACTTGGCTGCAGCTCGCTGTCACTGGTCCCTCGAACCAGCAGCACACACACACACAAAAAACTGAAGTGAGAGTGAGAGAGGGAAGGACGGACAGACAGACAGAAAGAGAGAGAGCGGCAGAGTTCCGTGTACCGATAGCCAGCTGCGGGAGTGTGCAGCCAAGCCTCTCTGCGATTGCCTGCAGCTCTTTCAACTTCGCCTGCTGACGTCGACCTTCCTCGCTCAGGATCTTGTCTTTCAACCACTGGTACCCCTGCCAAACACACACAGCACACACCCAGCTCAGCCTCGGCGCTCGCAAACCTCTTTCACAAGAAAAAAACCCGGCTGCGGGCTTGGAGACTTTGTACTGTGCGACAGCGGGATGCAGCTAAATTTGTAGTCATGCTTCTTCTCAGACTGCTAGAAGCAACATTCAGGAGCTAAATGAACTGTGCGCTGCCAGAACGGTGTTCTGCACACAGTATAAAAATCAAAAAACAAATTCAGCTTACACAGTGAATTTAGTGCTTGATGTCTTTTGAGTCCATTTGAGCTTTTGTTTAGTTGTTAACTAAACGAAAGGATCTATCTTTAAATAGAGTCACTGCGGTACAAACTGAGCTGAATCCCGCACGCAACACCAAGCACAGCCGCTGACTCGGCTGTAAATATTCCTTCTGCTAATTGCTGCTGCCTCTAAGGTATATAACTCAGAGGGATCATCAATGGCAGTTTTCTACGTAAACATTGCTGGTGGCTGAATCTTTCCAGGTTTTACAAGACAGGTGTAGCTGCACACTAAGCTCTGTTTGAAATGGTCCAAGCGGCAGGGCATCTCACTGGATCCCCCATCGCTTGGATCATTACAACAAGGTTATGAAAAACCAGCATCTCTCAAAGTTCATGTGTGTCTCAGTGTGCAGCAACGGTACACGACTAAAACTTTTGCCTAACAGACGGACGTCTCAACAAGGCGTCATTTACAGACACTTTGCCGAAACAACTGTCCACTAGACTAAAGTTTTCTTTCATTTTAAATCAAAAGTCATTTCAAATAAGGCGTCATTTTCAATTATTTAAATGGCAGCTGTATTTAAGGTCCATCGCGGTTTAGATCATAAAAAAGGACCTTTACATGAGAAGACCTGGGAACCCAGTAGTCTGTAAAAAGCATTGAAAACGTCAGCGTGGGCCCAGTTTGTAATGTTTTAAACAGCAGCTGTGGTATTTTAAATTTGCTGCAGTTCAAAGCATTAAAAAGGGGGCCCCCCACTGGGTTACCTTGAGTGACGCTCTAGAATAAGGGGGGACCCCGCTGTCGTATTTCCCCGATATGATCCCACAGGCCAGCGGAGACCACGTCATAGCGCCCACACCTGGGAGGAGAGAGCAAATTTAATCCCCTCCAAGAATTTTACTGTTGCCTTCTTGCTGTTGCACCTGCAGGTGGCGCTGTGTGTCCGTACCTATCTTATGGAAGAGCTCTGGAAGCTGCACCTCCACCTTCTCCCTCTGGAACATGTGGTACTCTGCCTGCTCACAGATTGGAGGGATCTGGTTGAACTGCCGGGCAACGGAGTACGCCTCCTGCAGGAGAAAGATGGGAACAGCAGCAATGAGAGAGGGTGCTGAGAACTACTGGAGATCAAACATTCCTACAAATCTGTCCATCTGGGGGAGTTAACTGTGTGCTTTGAATTTTTGTTGTATATTGAGCTCCGATAGATAGATTTATTTATTCGTTTTTAGGATTGTGTCCATGCATAAGACATGATTTTTTTATATCTGCGATGTTTTACAAATACATTGTGTGCATGTGCTTTCTTGTTAACAATGACTTCCTATCAGACACAAACGAGGCATTTTCCTCAGCTGGGATCTGAACTCTGTGATCTCCTTGCCTGGCAAATCGCACAACTTTTGTATTCTAAAACGGCAAGATCAAGTTTCGTAACAAACACCATCTGCGATACCCTCCCACACCCCCAAACTATGACAACAGTTCAGCCAGACCTAGAATTTAAAAAAAAATCATAAATCACAGCAATTCCCAAAGGTAAAAAAAAAACCCCACTGTTCTAATGGAGTTCTAATGTCAAGTCTGCTTGGGGGCTGATTTCTAGATGCCCTGCTGTGACTCCGCTATGCAGCAGCATCTGGGTCAGACTTGGTGCACAGTCTTGTTTTAAGAGCAGCACGGCAAAGCAGCTGATCGATGGGGGTTTGCTGTAGAGGCTGCTGTATGGTGAGCTGTGGTGCGGATCGACGCTTTGTGAGTGTACGCAGTGCAGTGTGTATATGTAATCCAGGGATTGAAAGCAGCGTTGAGCAACTTGCCATAATCTCCATGGAACTCCAGCGGGAAGTGCCCCAGTACATGGCCATCCCCTGGTTGATGACGTGCGTCATGGCTCGGACCGTTTCTGGAGAGAGAGAGTGTAGAGAGGGCTGTGAAACTGCACCCCAGTGCAATTTGTGTACAATTCAGGTGTTTCAGCTGCGGTACTCTAGGGGCAGGAGAGGGAAACAACTGAAATATTTTACCCCCAAAAGAAATTGATTTCTATAGCAGTATTACAGCTCTAACCAATATGTAATTACTTTACCAATGAATTGACACTGAATTGCATATTTATAATTGTAGGCATGTTTTAAGAAACCCAGTATCCGGGCCCTGTTTAAAAGTCCCTCATCCAGTCTAAAACCATGCAGGATGCGATTTCTGCTGCACAGACACAAACAGGCCAAAGAAAGAAGGATCAGTTATTAGGACCAGTGACAAACAGATCAGTCTGTATTTTTTTTTATATTTGCATTACAAAAACTAATCATATTTTTAATACATTTAAAGTTGCACGCTATCTATTTTTGTCCTTCCATCTCTATGTCCCAGTGCAACTTAAAAAGAAACTCAGGCTGCTTAGCAGGAAAAGTGCAAGCACATTCTGTAAGGAAAATATGACTTGTCAGGCTACAATAACATTGCTAACCGGAATACAAGTGTTGCTACTTTATCTTAGAAAACTTTGTCAAGCAGCTAGGGACCCCCAGTCCGAGCTCTGCAGCACTTTATTTGACATCCATTAACAACAATGCTAAGCCAGTCCTATCAGTAGGAAGCATGCTGGTGTTATGCTGGGGAGGTGGATAGCTGTGCTTCCAAATTCATACAGAATTGTCGCAAAGGGATTGTCTACAATGAAAGCAATGAAACAAGCAATTCCTCCTCTCCAGCTCAGAGTCATTGCCATGCTTCACTACGTAAACATCATTTGATGTGTTTGCATTTTTAATAGTAATTCACTAGCATGTTTGAGAGGGAGGGGAGCGGTTTGCTTTCCCCAGTTCCACTGTAGGTTTGGCAAGGCTAAGGCATTGCTGATCATTTTAACAGACACACGCTGATACAGTCAATTAGGTCTGAATCATAGCGCAGTAAATAAACCTGGAAGCATAAAGACAATCCAAACGCACCC
Source organism: Polyodon spathula (assembly GCF_017654505.1). Classification (NCBI taxonomy): domain Eukaryota; kingdom Metazoa; phylum Chordata; class Actinopteri; order Acipenseriformes; family Polyodontidae; genus Polyodon; species Polyodon spathula. Next base: position 9,958,452 of record NC_054549.1, on the reverse strand, counting down.
ATAATAATAAAAAACAAACTAAAACAGAAAAGAATAAATCTGCACGTATATACATGCTCAGTGTGGAAGGAAGAGAGTACAAACAATGCACATGAAAAAATGAAAATGAATGATCAGGTCTCGGTTTGATTTTATAAATCTCTATATATTTTTCCCAAGATTTTACTTGCAAGATGTTTTTAAAAAAAGGTCAGATTACTTATTTATTTATTTCGAAAGCATTTTATGGTTTTCATTGTTTCCAAAAAAAAAAAAAAAAGGGGGGGGGGGGCACAATATTAAATTAATAAGTATTAATGCCATAAAATGCTTTTGGAAAAGAGAGACAGCCAATACTCGGAGGGTACCGTCCGTGTACCTTCTACGATGAACGTTCTTGACTTTGCAGTGCTAAATGGGTCCCCTGGTGACAAGAAAAGATTTAGAAAAAAGGCTATAATTACAGCACACACTGCAGACTATATTTGACTTCCCGAACCCAGACTTGGGTGGGGATGGGGGGGGTGGGAGGGAGGGGATAAAGCCAACTGCACTCATAATAACTCCACGGATGATCCACTGTTTAGATCAAACAGTTTTTCAACACACAACGTCTTTCACATCCAGTTATTCTGTCTATTAGGTCCTGAAAGCATGCAGCGATCCCGGTGTAGGTGCGTTTTTTTTTTTTGGTTTGTTTGCTTTATTTTGACCTCAGCTGTGGCATTTGTTCAGATGGCGAGTTCTTGGTCTCAATGGGTCGATGGAAAGGGTGGTGGTGGGTTTGCTGTATGATGCAACAGAACAGATGAAAATCAAAGCATAGAGACAGAGAGAGAGAGAGTGGGAGCATGCTGTCAGGCAGGGCCACTCTAAGGTGGAGCGGCCCCCCTCTGCTCTTCACAAAGCCGCAGAATGGAGGCGACCTCACAGACAGTTCTTTTTTTTAGATCGGTTCAAATGAAGAGAAGAAGGAGTCCGAAAGCAGCCAAGCGACACACCTACCTTCCATGGGCGTGTTGGGGTCGGGTCTGTTCGCAAACACCACGTCCACGTATTCCAGCTGCAGCCGCTCCAGAGAAGCCTTTAGCCCTGGAAAAGGAGACCGCAGCATTACAGCACAACAAGACGCTGTGTCCCACCCCACCACGCCTCTGTATGGGAGCACTGCCACGGTTACATCCAAAATGCATCGGAATTCACAGCGGCAAAGACGATTACGAAGGAGCTGCTGAATCTCTGGGGCGGGAGGGGGCAGTATTGCATGCTGGGTTCCTACGGTAGTCCTACCTTCTATGATATGTTTTCTCGACAGCCCCCTTTCGGTCTCTGCTCTGAAAAGAAAGGTAACAAAGAAAATGGTTGCAGACAACCCAGTAAAAGCAAGAAACACAATAGCAGGGATCTGACAGTTCAAAGCCTTTCTATGCGTTCGGGGCAAATCTGATAAACCTTTTCAAAAACTACAAAGCAATGTAATGTATGCTTATGCAGTTGGCCGGGCGAAATGCATCTCAACATTATGGCCGTGTTTGTATCCTTGTAATGCACCGTCACACTTAAAGAATATATAGTTTTTAAAAAGTTTTAAAATTTGCAAAGACATACTTTCCACCCCAGAATATTTTGGTTGTGATGACCAAGCTGGAGCGCCTGCGAGAAAGAACACAAACAGGAGAGAAAAAACTGCTGAGTGAGGACAAACAAATCGAGTGTACACAGACATTACACAACAAATATAATCCAGTGAAATCAAATAAGTACTTATATACTGACAGACAGACAGCAAGGGTTACCTCCATCCTTTTTTCTTTATTATATTCCCAAGTACAACTTCTGCCCTGGAAAGAGAAAAAAAATAAGACAAACAAAAGGCTTAGAAGTTTGAACTGGCAATGTAAGAGCATTTAAAAAAAGCCAAGACGAGTGTTTTAAAAAAAGAGTTTCAAGTTGTAATTTAAAGGGTTTTTTAGAAGAGGGACACAATGAAAAGACTGCGCTGCCAAACCGCGAGGGATAGTTAGGGGTCCCTGGCACAGCATGCAGAGTGACAGATGGGCGAGACCTGGCACCATCTCTCATCCGAGAGCACATGCAGAGAACACTGCAGTGGCACTCCGGGTTTCCTGCTGCGTGTTTCTCTCTCGCACCGCAGTACCTACTTGCCAGCAGCGTAGACCTCCGCCGTATCGAACAGATTGATCCCGTTCTCATAGGCCAGCGTTATCAGCTGCTCTGCCGTCTGCGAAAACACAAGAAAAAAACAGAGAAATTCTGAAACAAAAAATAACAAAAAAGGGTTCTACCTATCTCATAAATACTAAAGCCCAAACTGACACGTTTATTAATGTCCAGAAATATTCAAGCTACAAGAAAAATAAAAAGCCCAGCAGAAGCCCTTACCTCGTCAGTAATCTGACCTCCGAAGGTCACCCATGTTCCTGCAAAACAGACACAAATCCAGCATGATTTATGGGAACAACGAGCCGCTCCCTCAGCACAGCGATTCCTGACATTTCAAACGGAGTGCGGCAATGCGGGATCAGCAGATCGCACAGCTGTGCTTCATATGCGAGGTGCTGTGACGCTTCCCGTTGCAGAAATACAGTGCCCTTTATTCCAGAAACTACACATGCCAGCACCTTTAACGCAACCCATTATCTTTTCTGATGATCTGACACTACGCTGTAACCCAACTGAATTAGACTGAGGACTGCATGGCGTACAGTACGGTAGCAAACAGATAAACAGCAATGGACTGAGATCACTTTGCGCTGCTCAATCCCAGGGGCACTCACTGTACTGCCGTTGTTTTGTGTGTATTGTGTGTTTTGTGCCTCCCTCACATTTTAGATGCCGTAGTCATGTCAGTTTTTCCTGATCTTGACTCACTGCGTTGCTGCAATTACTACCTTCAGGTATAAGGATTTGGATAAGAAAGCCACCCTTTTATACTGCAACTGATTATCTATTTAATTCATGTATTTATATGCTCACCTAGACCAAGGCATGACACCTTCAATCCAGATTTTCCGAGGTTTCTGTTGAAAGTAAAGAAAGCAGAGTTTCAGCAACAGATATTATTCAAGGCAACACTTAAATGAACGCTGGAGGCTGGGTACAGATCTGATGATGCTCTGCAGAGAATCACTTACCTGGCACAGCAGTGTTGTGTTTAACATACAGATTTGCAACCCCACAGTTATATTGTTTTCCTGCTGCGCAGCATTATAGACATTCAGTCGTCATCAGCACAGACCCAGCTGCTATTGCTGGGAAAGGGATCCACAGAACATACGGCAGAGGTGGGTGCTGTGTCAGAACACCAGCTACTGAAGGTTAGCTTTGAAATTCAAAAAAGGTTACAAAAAACTGAAAACTAATTTAGCAATCCCCCCCCCCCCCCACCACAGCATTGCCTGCTTCACATCTCTCACTGTTCAAGCAAAGCTGCACAGCCAAAAACGTCAGCTGCTGTCCGGTGTCAGTCCAGCATGACCACGTTTTGCTGAGGGAAGGGATCAAACCCAACAAAAAAAAAGGAAACGCCTGTGCCTTTTCTTTCTTACTGGGGACACACCAGCATCTCGTTTTCTTCAGGACCCAGCTTAGCCTTTTTTAATTACATTTTTTAATTAGAAAGCTTCTTTCGGTTTTGTCAAATGCTTGAAAATGTTTGGCTTTCCACTCCAAACTTGATTTGGTTTGGCTGCAGGCATGCCCACTCCTTGCTGATATTGTTAATAGCGTTCTGTTTTATAAGATTTATGCAAGCAAGCCCAACAGCTCTAGTATAATCTCAGAAGAGAACACCCACCACGGAGAAAACAGCCAATCATAAAACATTCTTACCAATAGCATTACTTTTTATAACCCCAATTTATTGCACGTTATGATATCAAGTGACGATGACAAACACAGCTCCCCGGGGACGTCCCCAGCCTCCACTAGAAGTCTCGACCTCAGATTCACAGTCCGTGTGCTAACTCTGTTGAGGAGTCAAGCCCTGCATTGCACGCCGGTCTCGAGCGATCGTTTTCAGACCTGCCCCTCTTACTCTGCGGGAGAGCGCTGAACTTTCTGACCCCATGGGCGCAGTGGACAGACAGGTTCCCGCGTGCGTGAACGGAGCCCACCCCTCCCAAGACTCAAATCCAAGAGTGAGGCACAGCTATCCTGTTACTAATCTCTGCCTGCTCGGCGCACAAATGAGGGGAGCTCAGTTTCCAGTGAAATCAAGACAAGTTTCTGTCGTGCACAAAGCGGCTGCGACAACAGCTATCATAACCGACAAAAACTGGCAACTACAAGAGTGGAAATTGTTTTATTTTTTATTGATCGTTGTGCTGTACAGCCAGCTGCAGTAATGTTCTGAAAAGTACAGCAATCAGCCACATGTGTAATGCAATATAAATACCTAGCACAATAAGAGGCACAGGAACTACTAGCATTGAGCTTTGCAGGACCAGAACATAGTGATCAATTATTGAATGCCACGCTGCTGGATAGGATTCCTGAGTAGCGCATTATAGCTTGGCTGATAGCTCTGGTGTCATTTTGCCTCTGTTTAAGAGGTAAATCTTCTGTGCACAGCAAGCAACCCCGGTCAGGAATTGTTTCCACAGCATCATGTAAATATAAAAACTCGCTCTCACCTTGCCCATCACTCAGCACTCTGAATTGGCTGACTACAGTAAGCCTGTCACAGAGACACACTTGTTTAAAAATAAAACACTTGGTTTATGACACTAAGTATTTTATGTTAACCCACACATTTTAAAAGCAGAGTGCACATTTCTCATGAAAGAGTAACTCGCCCCAGGGTTAAGGAAGCTGGAACCCTGACGTTTTTCGTGGTGAAAAAGCCATCTGTCTACACAATGTACCTGCTAAATATTTCACCCGTGCTGCTCAATACTGCATGCAGGACTTGTGTCCCCAGTCTGAGACTTCAGTTCAGATACAAAGACGACATCCTTGCTAGGATTAAGTTCTCATTAATGTTTTGTGACGGAGCCAACGTGTGCTTCCAGACTGCGCAAGGAAACAGAGATGATTCTTGACATTATTAAATGATCTATGGCTAGGGGGGTGGAAGATTTAAACCAGCGACTCTCCCCCTCTCTCCCTCTCAGTTGTGATCTTGCCATGGCATGTTGAGTAGCTGGATCACAAAACTATAATAAAAACGAACAGAGCCAAAGTGACAATGAATTACATCATGAAAATGCATCTCATTGTGACTTCTATACAGAGAAAAAAAAAAGATATAGATTTAGATGCACATTTTTTTTTCCTTTTGCTGACGTGCACTATTCTTAAAATCTATCAAATATTTCAATAAAACGGATGCACAGGATATTAAGAAGAAGCTTTTTTTATTTTATTAAACTGTCTCTTATCAAATGGGTAAAGGATTACGCTCAGGGTGGGTAAAGAAACACAGTGGTGCTCAGCCACTGCGCCCTGCCAAACAAAACAGGATCATTTTCCACTCTGCATCGTCCTTACTGTCCAACCACCCACCAGCACACTGGCAAGACATGAAACAACTACCCTGCCGAGGGGAAGCAAAACCAAAGCAGCTAACTGTGTGCTGGAGAGTGATGCTAGAGCGAAGGTGGGTGGGAGGGAAAGGTCATTTTAACAACATAAGAAAGTTTACAGAAACCAGAGGAGGCCATTCGGCCTATCTTGCTCGTTTGGTTGTCAGTAGCTTACGTTTCTGTGGTGGATTTCGTTGCTGGGACAGGGGGAACGCTGGAGACACTGTAAAATCACACGGTGGTTTTGTGATGCTCAGCACCAGGCTGCAGTTTCTTTTCATATGGTACGTTCTTTCTTTGCATTGAATTGAGAGTGAAATGATAAAACAAGCTTCGAATGGCAGAAAATGCCATTCCAGTTATAACCTGGTAAGAAACTGCTGATTTAATTCACAGAATAAACACAGAGCACAGTGACTGTATGCAATGCTGCAGGCCTGGTATTCCTGGTCCCCATGCGAGTGCGTCAGTCTGCTTCCTTTGCAGCTGTCGAGATGAAAATGCCACTAAATCACAGCGCTGCCTAACAATGAACTGGATGAGCTGGTCGGGCAACCAGGGAAGCTCGGCTTTGAATAGCAATCAGAACAGGACCTTGGGGGGACAGTAAGGGTTAAATAACTGGACCACACTGTGAAGGGAAGCAGGGATGTGTCGTCAATGAGATCTGAATAAATACTGAGACTAGAAAACAAAACCAAAAAGCACATACAGGACAGACAGCCGCCCTTCTCTAACCGGTATTCACACTGAAACAGGTCCTGTTTGGGCTACATTCTCAAAGCTATCTATTCTAGCTATTCTCAAATCTATCTATTCTAGCTATTCTATAAATCTATCTCATTTTTTTTTAAAGAAAGTAGAAACAGACCCAATAAAATAACCAAACCAGAAATGAACACCTAAGACTTGACTAATGACGATTTTGGAGTAAATTGTTTTGTGACGGGCGATGAGGGTGTCGTGTACCCCAGTAGTGAGACAGCGCAGGTATGGAACGAGGGTGTCGTGTACCCCAGTAGTGAGAGAGCACAGGTATGGAACGAGGGTGTCGTGTACCCCAACGAGGGTGTCGTGTACCCCAGTAGTGAGAGAGCGCAGGTATGGAACGAGGGTGTCGTGTACCCCAGTAGCGAGAGAGCGCAGGTATGGAACGAGGGTGTCGTGTACCCCAGTAGCGAGAGAGCGCAGGTATGCAACGAGGGTGTCGTGTACCCCAGTAGCGAGAGAGCGCAGGTATGCAACGAGGGTGTCGTGTACCCCAGTAGCGAGAGAGCGCAGGTATGGAACGAGGGTGTCGTGTACCCCAGTAGCGAGAGAGCGCAGGTATGGGACGAGGGTGTCGTGTACCCCAGTAGCGAGAGAGCGCAGGTATGGAACGAGGGTGTCGTGTACCCCAGTAGCGAGAGAGCGCAGGTATGGAACGAGGGTGTCGTGTACCCCAGTAGCGAGAGAGCGCAGGTATGCAACGAGGGTGTCGTGTACCCCAGTAGCGAGAGAGCGCAGGTATGGAACGAGGGTGTCGTGTACCCCAGTAGTGAGAGAGTGCAGGCATGGAACGAGGGTGTCGTGTACCCCAGTAGTGAGAGAGCGCAGGTATGCAACGAGGGTGTCGTGTACCCCAGTAGCGAGAGAGCGCAGGTATGGAACGAGGGTGTCGTGTACCCCAGTAGTGAGAGAGTGCAGGCATGTCAACAGCATGAGCAGGTCCTTGAGGGCGTGAAACATGAAACCAGACAGTTTCATTCCCCCGCGACGCCGATCCCGTTTCACTCTGCATTCAGAGAGCGGGCCCATCTATTACCATTTATGAAGTGCGTTCCTCTCCCATTGCAAATGGGGAGATTACAAATCCCAGCCACTTTGAATTAGTAATGAAAAAAATGTAACTAATACCAGCGCTATTGCAGCAGAGCGCTTGGGCTTTTATATAATACAGCGGTGAGGTACGGCTCTGAATGTAATAAATAAGCCAGAGGAGGACCAATTATCCCAACCTGTTGAGACCGAAGTGCGGTCAGGTACTGGTAGTGCGCACACACACAAAAGTTTGAGAATTTATTGAAAAGGTCAATCAGACGTGCTACTCTTCATACACAACAGTGTATATACACACACACACACACACACACACACACACACACACACACACATATATATATATAGAGAGAGAGAGAGAGAGAGAGAGAGAGAGAGAGAGAGAGAGATCAGCATCCTGAATAAAATACAGATCTTGGTGTCTTGGGATGGTTTCAGAAAACTGGGCACAAGGAAAAGTGTTTTTTATGGACTAATCGTAGACAAGCAGCAAACAAAAAGCCTTCAAAATAGCTGAAGACAATCAATACGGCAGATCAGGTTCAATGCAATACCCCCTGCGGGATCCAAACCCTCAGCCGGGAGGGCTTCTCAAGTTCACTAATGCAGGTCTGGGTGCTGGCAGCAAGTCTTTTAGTTTTGGCCCGGCAATGCCTTCATCAGGGCACAAAGCAGACAAAGGACTGGCAAACTGGTATCCATTCCCATAACAAGCAAATAGGAAATCAACTGGTTAATAAAGATAAAACGATTCAGTGGGATAAACAGTCAGTCAATTACGACAATTACACAGCAAAAAAAAAAAAAAATTATACACTACTGCCTTTAATGCACATCCTTTATATATGTATTTTAAAATCCTGTAATGAATCTACTGTACTGAGGATAATCATTCTCTCCATGTGTGCTTTTGAGCTCCCACACTAACACACCACTCTATATAAATGCCATACTGATGGATTTCAGCTCTTGTGGTATCCATGCATTGGCTTGAAAAACACTGGAGGCTAAATGCAGCCGGATACGTCCCTAATCCCAGAGAACAGCCTGCTGCCCGGGTACCCTAAAGGTGTGCTTGAATCCATTCACCAGAGAACCAGTCTCACCACCAGAACTGAAGCGACCTGTACATAGAAGCAAGACAGGAAGCCGACGACGCCAAAGTGCTAGCAACCTGCAGCACAGGGATTAGAGGAGACTTTTCTGGTTACTGAACTGAGGTGTGATCCTGACCCAGGGGTCTTCAGAAAGACACCGATAGGATAAGTGACACGTTTCGTGATTCAGATAAGGATGTATCGATTTAAGCCTCCTCTCTGACTGCCGCTGGACTGCTAACTGGTCTGGCCCCTCTAGACTGGTATCAATCCTTTGCCTGCCCTCGTAAAGACATGACAGCTGGCATTTTCAATTGCAAACCTTTCTCAAACAGCAGCCTTGAACTCACTGTGAAAACAGAACGTCTGTCCAGTTGTTCTTATCTTCTGTCACTGCTGTCGAGCTGGATTACACGGGATCTTATTCTTTGTTGCTGCTGTTGTTGTTTTAGCTTTAAGCTTCATGGTTTTTGAAAAATGTGAATTGCAAACAGCTCCCTCCAGTTTCTTGCAAATTGTAACTTGCAATGCATTTATTTATTTTAACATTCATTTTGATCGAGGGGTAGGGTGGGGGCATTTTGTTCTGGAAGCATCGTTTATTCATGCTTATTCCGTTGCTGATAATCTTCCTGACTGTTTTATGTATGAGTAATGTGTTCAGGGACTGGGGGTTGCCTTCTGCCTGATTTAATTCGATTACTACCTAATGGCTGAGCAAAGAGAGGCAGCACACTCCTGCACACATCCACAGAAACACATCCACCCTGTATACACGCACCCACACACACGTCCACAGAGACACACACCCACAAACACTCACTCACACGCCCACACACCCCCACGCAGACACTGCTTTGCTTCACTGCTCTTCTCTCCCCGCCTAAGACTCCCCTAAGCAGAAGCATATTGTTTATCTACGCTCTGCCGAAGTGGCAAGACCGGAAAACTGGAAAACTGGAGGAAAAAAAAAAAAAAAAAAAAAAAAAATCAGAACTCCCGTCAGGGATCCGTTAAATGTAAAGGTTTTGTGGAAATTTCACAGCCTGCATATACAGTATGCATATATATGTTCTTTCTGGTGCCCACGTGATACACTTGACATTAAGGGTGTGAGTCTGAAGAAAAAGCGCTCCAAGAACACTCAGCCTCTGGGCAGGTGGAAGACCTGTTTACTCTGATAGCACACAGTCAATCTGACAAGCAGCAGCAGCAGCAGCATTATTATTCTGCAGTTTGATTCTGTGTTTGTTTTATTAGTTCTATTCCCCCTCCCTGTTTCCAAGCTGTCTGCAGTGCTGATACAGCCACCAGCAACTATTCTCTTCCCAGAGCGAGGGACCCCTTGCACGGGTCTCCGATACCGTCTTATAGAAACCCTGTTTTATAAACCAATACGAACATGGGCATTTTTGCCTATTTGAATATTTGTCCCAGAGCTAGCGTTAAATATCACAGTTATCTTGTGCTGTTTTAGAGAAATAAAGATTCTATAAAATAAAATAAAAAAACAGGAGGATACGGACCTTTTAATCCTCTTAACTGTCTTTTGCTTGGACTGCCCTCGTAACGCGCACAGGCATTTGAATGAAGAAGCAGGAAAACAGTGACAAACAGCTGCAACTGAGAGGCTTATATAACCCCTGCTTATACAATCAGCAGCAAAGAGGGATAAGCACCCTTATACAACAACCCTCACTCCCACACCTGGCACGTCCTGCAGTACTCAACAGAGATTTCAATGCAAACCAACGCTAAACAGCACAGTGAGTGTACCGACAACAGGAATCAAGAGATTTCTCAAGTGAACAATAAATCTTCCTCCACTTTGTGCACTGGGTACAGTGTGCTGATAATACCCCCTGCTTCAGCTTGAAGGTCATTACAGACCAGATCCCGTGCAGAGCAGGATAGCAGAACTGCACTGCTACATTAAATGGCTATTTGGAAACGTCTGCTTCTGTTTACTGAATAACGTTAATACACTACAGGATCAGCAGATCCTCTGCTCTTACACCAGAAACAAGACCCTTTCAGCTGCACAGTAGTTAGGCTCCCAGTTCCACAGCTGTAATAATGAGTACTTCTCCAGCCAACTCTGCAGCTCTTATCAAAACTAGCGGAGACACGATTTACAATAAAGCAGGTTCCCAGCTGAGATGAAGCTGTTAATTCAGCTGCCACAAATGTTAACTTTAATAAAGTGATAAGCCACTTCCTTGTAAAACACCCCATTATGATAGGGTTAGGGTTACTTAGGAATATGCTAATTAAATTCCAAAGAGAACTACATTTAAAGCTACTGTAATGGATCCTATCCCCTTGCATAGGGTTAGGCGACTTTAAAAACAAAAAAAAAAAACCGGCCAGCGCGGTGAGCAGTTTGAAATGTAACGCTGTCAGTGCAAGCACATAGCAGCACCTCGAGATATCAATTAAGAGGCTTAAACGCTGACGTTTCATACACATGTTTCACAAGAGCCTGGTAACTTACTGCAAAGGCCCAGGGGTCCTTTCATGTATCAAAGCCACTACTCCAGTGTGCAATGTAATAATTTATATGTAACAAAACTGGCACTTCACTGTTGAATACTTCACTTAATTCTGAGCTGCTTGTCTACAAACGGATTCTTTCCCCCCAGAGCCGCTCGTTCGAGACAAATGCTTTTCAGGCTTTGTTCAGCCCATGATACCACCACCCCTTACTTAGCAAAGTCAACACCAGGTCTCTTTATTTCTCCAAACCTGGCGTGTTCTGCAGAAAGCAGCAGGAGTTTGGTGAAACGGTCTGTGTGCTGGGCTAGCTCTGCCTACTGCTCGCTGCTCGCCTCTATTACTCATCAGCCCACTGTGCTACCACAACGACACCACCAGTCTGAAACAGACCCATCAAATGTCAACCACAGCCGTTCCTCACTTTGTCACGGCTTGTATTAATTCTGCATTTAGGGCTTAACAAAACTGTGCCGTTTACACTTAGGGATCAATCTGATCAGCTTTTACTGCACCTGGAGAAGCCAAGGCTTTTTATGAGCATTTTAATGTACCAGGAAGGGAGCCACCTGGATTGCATTTATTTTTATAGGAAATCTCAGGATCGGGATAACCCAAAGTACAGGTCCTCTCTCTCTATATATATATATCTTTACAGAAAACAAGCGAATAAAAGCGCACCCAAACCAGACGCCTGCTTTCCAGCCCCGTGCGCGGAGAGGGGACCAGCAGCCTACCTATATTGCATGCCTGGGGTCTTCGTGCTGCAGTCGCTGGAGGAGGGCACGTTCTGCACGGCGAGGTGGCCCAGGCTCCGTGCCACCATGGCCACGGCCCGGAACTTGCTCCTCGTACCCATGCTTGGGCTGCTGCCGTTCTGTCGGCTCAGCCGCTCCTCCGTGCTCCGGTTTTTTAATCCGTGGTCCGAGCATACAAAAGACACCTGCATCCTTCCTGGAGAAGCAGGAGAGGCTGGCTACAAGCGCAACAGTGCCGCACCGAAGCACACTACCGCTGTGCACTATCAGGGCTGGAGTGTCTCCCACTGCAGGACAAGAGGAGTCTGTCTGGTGTTGCAGTGCTAGTGCTACTAGGAGTATGCAAAATGTTTCCTCAGCCAAACTGCTCCAAAAGCAGATGGAGATCTTAAGAGATTTTTTTTTTTAAACCAACCCTGGAACAACTTCTTGCAGTCTTAAATGAAACCATAACCACGGGTAAGTCCAGACTCAGATATGTGTGGTTTTTTTTTAATTCCTGCTCTAGTGAGCTACCTCACTATCTGTGGTCCAGCTTCTTAGCTTCTTTCCTTCTTCCACTCTCCCCGTTCTTCCTTGCTGGCTGGATAAAACGGTGCTGTCACATGAATCTGAAACAGGTTTGAATTAAAACACACACAACTAGAGCGCTCTCTCTCTCTCTCTCTCTCTCTCTCTCTCTCTCTCTCTCTCTGTACAAGAAATGTTTCCAGCTCCTGCTGCAGCTTCGCGTTCATCCAATCCCACGTGTGGGACATGAAGTAAATAACAGAGCACAGCATTGTAGGTTTCTACTTTGTGGCAGTGTGTGTGTGTGTGTGATTGTTGTGTCTCTGTGTTTTAAGAGTGCAAATAAGCAGATTTATGTGCAAGTTCAACCCCTGCTCTACTACAGCATGCCTGAGTCAATACCCCTGCTCTACTACAGCATGCCTGAGTCATTACCCCTGCTCTACCACAGCATGCCTGAGTCAATACCCCTGCTCTACCACAGCATGCCTGAGTCAATACCCCTGCTCTACCACAGCATGCCTGAGTCAATACCCCTGCTCTACCACAGCATGCCTGAGTCAATACCCCTGCTCTACCACAGCATGCCTGAGTCAATACCCCTGCTCTACCACAGCATGCCTGAGTCAATACCCCTGCTCTACCACAGCATGCCTGAGTCAATACCCCTGCTCTACTACAGCATGCCTGAGTCAATACCCCTGCTCTACTACATTAGGTGATCTATGAGCTATATCAGGGGAAGTGCTGTCTGTTACCGACAGTGGAGTTGCTGCAGTAGGGGAGCCCAGGCAGTTGGGCTGTGTTGTTTTTTTTTTTTTTTTATAACAGTGGTACTGCAGAGACTGAGAAAGTCAGTACTGCAGACTGATTTAAACAGGATTTGTGTTCTACTGAAGCCGCCCGGGTCGATACTACCTTTCACGGAATGTGTTTACATGCAGGTAAGCCTCATCATACACCATCCATGTTAAATGTGCTTGTTTAAACAGATCATGGATGATGCACTTAGCTGGTCCCCTGCTACCCAGGTGTCTCGTTACCTTCAGCACTCTCCTCCCCATTGTGCTCCATTGTGTTTTGTCATCAATGATTCATAGCTTAAAACAGAGCAGGCCATCAGGATGCGCTTGTGTTTGCGGTTTCTCCTGCCTGGTAATCACGAGAACAATTTATCATCATCATCATCATCATCAAACACCCTAGTGTTTTTTCCTCTCTTTCAGCTGGAGGGCCATCCCTCTTTCACCAGATTTAATCTCCCAAGCCTAGTCTGCGGGCTTTGATTAGATCCCTGAAGCTCATATTCTCAAAAAAACCAAGCCACTGAAATCCTTCAAAGATGTACAACAATTAACCTCCCAGGGATTTCCTCTCCAGATCACGCAGAGCAAAACCAAACTAGGCGGTCACGACTGCAAGTGAATGAAAACTAAAATACAATTCAGAGGGCTCTGCATACCCTAAAGTGCCACAGAACGTTTTCGGCTTTAAAAACTCCAACCCTGCGCAGAATAAACTGTGCTAATGCCTGCGATCGTAACTGCAGATTACCTGATAAATTAAACATGTATTCTTACACTGAAAGGCACTTAACACAGGGGAGGTCGTACTCACAGAGAGAAACCCCACAGGAATCAGGCTGTCGAATGCTATTGGCGCTCTGCTGACTGTGGCGTTAACCTTAACCAACAGCACGCATAACTCATCTACTTTTATCATCAAAGCCTACAAACCGGATCTTCTTAACCATATATTTGTTTTAATTAATTGCCATGATCTGTTTTCTATAAATTCTGCATCCCTTTCTCGTATGCAGTTTCATGTAGCGCTAATCTTATTTGATTCCCTGTAGGAAATCCCGGCTCTAATCTAGGAAAGCAATTTGGAAAAACAAAGACTAAGCACCGCACCAGCTTACACTGCAGGTCACTCTTCAGAAAACACAAGTGTCACTGCAAAACGAGAAAGGCTTTATTTTTAGACTCATCAAAACGCTGGGGTTTGATTTGATGCAACCGCTCGAGTTACAGAGCGTTTCCTACGCTCGGGGTCACAGTGACGCACAATCAGTAGTTTCAAGTGTCCGAGTATCAGAAGCCATGGGAAGAAAAGTGGCTCTGGAGTCTCTTGAAGGGACTCTGCAGAAATCGAAATTGAAATGTCTTTTTTTTTTTTTTTTTTTTCCTGGGCTCAACACAGAACCCAGAACGTCAGCAGGGCGCTAGGAGCGTACGAGCGAAGTTTTGTGTGCAAACTGAAGGTAGGTATCGTGTGCACCACGTGTGACTGACAGATGGACGGACAGACAGACAGGCTTAGCACAAAAGAACACTTAAAATTGGAACCCTATATATATATATTACGCGCAGTAGGCTATTTCAAATATATAAAACAATGGTGTATCTAAATATATACAATCTACAATCTCTCTACTCCTTCCCTGGCTTTTCCAGTCTGCTTATTGGACTGCAGGCATCCTATTAAAAGTATGTCACGCAGATAGAGGGGATCGGGTATCACTTTTCCAGTAATTCCACTTCTCACATGACCTGTAATAATCGACCTCTGCGTTTGGCTTTGGGATGCACATACCCTACCTGCTTGCTGTACTAAAGGAATAGGGCTTTGGAAAGCGCGTTCTGCATGCATGATTTGTGCTTTACTGCCGACGCATTCACACAATCAATCAATGCAGACTGCTTGCACTACCTGGGTGTTAATGCTGCCGCACTGACTGGGAAGGGCTTGGATCACAAATAAAACTACTACGCTAGATTCTAGTATAATAATAACAACAACAGAGAATGAGCGCAACCTCCCGGTATGTAAGAGTTTCCTTCACTTTAACAGGCAGGAGGGTCCTTTCAAATCCAGCAACTACACAATTATTTTTTAGGCATTAATAAGAACGTTTCCCTATTTAGAGCTCCCATTCTGTTTTCTTGCTCACTCCACTGAATCAGTTTCTGCACTGAATACAGGGCTCTGTGCCTCAAAAAATAATTCCACATTGAATTTTCTAAATCCAGTGAAGGCATTGCCCAGCCTGGTGACATTTGTGAGTTTTGTTTTTGTGCTTTATTTGTGTTTGAGTATCTGTTTTTTGCCCTTGTGCACTTTATTTTTGTTTATTTATAATAAAATAGTTATTTTTTTGAACTGCAGTATGTCTCTGGGCCTCTATCCACTCGCCAGCCTGCCACATTTGGTGTCAGAAGTGGGATATACCTAGAGGCTCAGAGCAGTATTTTTGTTTTGTTTTGTGGAATTTTTGGGATAAATTTTTTTTTTTTTTTTTTTTTTTTTTTTTTTTTTTTTTTTTTTTTGAAAAAAAACAAAAAAAAAAAAAAAAACAAAAAAAAAAAAAAAAAATAAAGAAGAGCATATAAAAGCAGCAGCTGAAGAAATGTAAGCTGCTGCAGCCACCACTGGAGGACCCGGCCAGCCTCTTCCCCTGGTGTTCCTGGTGCGGGAAGGAAGACCATCGTTGGCGGTCCTGCCCAGACGTGCCACCGGCAAACTGGTGTGGCCGGTGTGAGGAGGACGGCCACAACTGGGCAGGATGCCCCTACAACCAGGCCCAGGAAGAGGTGCCTTGTTCACCCCGGGCATCAGGGGCCACCCCACTACCTCCAGCACCACCACCTTCACCACCGTCCCAGGAGATCTGGGACTGGTTGATGCACCCTGAGGCAGACCTCGTCCACGATCTCCCCATAGTTATCAACACGCTGTGGCGTCGAGATGGGGAGAGGTGGGACCAGTGGGAGGAACAGAGGTTGAAAAAACGTTAGACATTGACACGGGATCAAATCGTAATACATTTTGTAACTGACTTTGTGGATTTTCCTTTGCAGAGAGAGGGTGAACTGTGACATTAGGGTGGGAGATCTTAGGAAAGCACTACGTTTGAAGAGGTGACTTTGGATATGGTTTTAATTCCTGCCAAACTGGTGTTGTTTTTTCCCGAGAGCCAGAGAGGGGCGAGGAGCTGCCTTCGCTCCCAGAGCCAGAGAGGGGCGAGGAGCTGCCGTCGCTCCCAGAGCCAGAGAGGGAGGAGGAGCCTGCGTCGCTCCCAGAGCCAGAGAGGGGCGAGGAGGCTGCCGTCGTTCCCAGAGCCAGAGAGGGAGGAGGAGCCTCCGTCGCTCCCAGAGCCAGAGAGGGGGCGAGGAGCTGCCGTCGCCCCCAGAGCCAGAGAGGGAGGAGCCGCCACTCCCAGAGAGGGGCGAGGAGCTGCCGTCGCCCCCAGAGCCAGAGAGGGGTGGGAGGAGCTGCCGTCGCGCCCAGAGCCAGGAGGGGGTGAGGAGCTGCCGTCGCTCCCAGAGCCAGAGAGGGGTGAGGAGCTGCCGTAGACCCCAGAGCCAGAGATGGGTGAGGAGCTTGCGTCGCTCCCAGAGCCAGAGAGGGGTGAGGAGCTGCCGTCGCCCCCAGAGCCAGAGAGGAGGGAGGAGGAGCTGCCGCGACCCCAGAGCCAGAGAGGGGTGAGGAGCTGCCGTCGCCCGAGAGCCAGAGAGGGGTGAGGAGCTGCCGTCGCTCCCAGAGCCAGAGAGGGGTGAGGAGCTGCCGTCGCTCCCAGAGGCCAGAGAGGGAGGAGGAGCAGCCGTCGCTCCCAGAGCCAGAGAGGGGTGAGGATCTGCCGTCGCTCCCAGAGCCAGAGAGGGAGGAGGAGCAGCCGTCGCTCCCAGAGCCAGAGAGGGACGAGGAGCTGCCGTCGCTCCCAGAGCCAGAGAGGGAGGAGGATCTGCCGTCGCTCCCAGAGCCAGAGAGGGAGGAGGATCCGCCGTCGCTCCCAGAGCCAGAGAGGGAGGAGGATCTGCCGTCGCTCCCTCAGCCAGAGAGGGAGCCGGGCCTGCCTGTCGCTCCCAGAGAGAGAGAGGGAGGCGGATATGCTGTCGCTCCCCGAGAGAGAGAGGGAGGAGGATCCGCTGTCGCTCCCCGAGCACCAGAGGGAGGGACTCCGGGGCCGGTTCTCCGCCATCCGCCACCATCGGAGGCCGGGCCGACCGCCGGCCACCAGAGGGATCCCTCGGCCGCCTCGTTACGAAGGACGCGGCCGGGGCAGCCTCCGCGGACCAGAGGGAGCCGGGCCGCCTCCGCCACCAGAGGGAGCCGGAGGGCCGCCTCCGCCACCAGAGGGAGCCGGGCCGCCTCCGCCACCAGAGGGAGCCGGGCCGCACTCCACCACCGAGAGGGAGCCGGCCGCCTCCGCCTCCAGAGGGAGCCCGGCACCAGAGGGAGCCGGGCCTCCGTCGCCGCCTCCGCCACCAGAGGGAGCCGGGCCGCCGTCGCCGCCTCCGCCACCAGAGGGAGCCGGGCCGCCGTCGCCGCCTCCGCCACCAGAGGGAGCCGGGCCGCAGTCGCCGCCTCCGCCACCAGAGGGAGCCGGGCCGCCGTCGCCGCCTCCGCCACGAGAGGGAGCCGGGCCGCCGTCGTTGTCGTGCTACCTTGGAGATTCGGGGCCCCCTCAACCAAAGAAGGCTTGGGGGCTCCGACATCAACCCCGCCCACCACCACCCACCATAACAGCCCACCCAAGGGACATAATTGGACTCTTGGGGGGAGGGGGGTGGGGAGGGTGGGGGGAAGGGGGGAGTTGGCCGATTGCGGCCGGTGTACGTTGTACATGGGGGGAGGTGTGTGGCAGAGCAAAGCTCTGCCCTTTTAAATTGGCAGGGATGGGGTTAACTTCCCCTGCCTGCCTGGGTTTATTGTGTTCAGGTGGCTGGGTGATTAGGTTGATTAACGATCAATCAGCGCCCAGCCACCTGACATAAAAGGAGGCCTCTGCTTCTCATTTGGGAGGAGGGAGCTGAGGAAGCAGGTTGGTGTTTGTTTTGTGGTTTTTTGAATTTTCTAAATCCAGTGAAGGCATTGCCCAGCCTGGAAACTTTATTTTTGTGAGTTTTGTTTTTGCTTTATTTGTGTTTGAGTATCTGTTATTTTTGCCCTTGTGCACTTTTATTTTTGTGTTTATTTATAATAAAATAGTTATTTTTTTGAACTGCAGTCTGTCTCTGGGCCTCTATCCACTCGCCAGCCTGCCACAGTGACATTCTGACAATTATATATATATATATATATATATATATATATATATATAAATATATATATATATATATATATTAGATAACATACAACACAGAAGAATAAAGGAAAATAAATGGATTTAATACCATGGAAGGTTTAAATAGAAAGGAATCGTAGATTGTTGCATCATTAACTATGCAGTAAATTACATCTTTAGTTGTTTTTGTACATTTTCCTTTGCAAGTGAACTGTGACATTAGGGTCTTATAAAGCACTACGTTTGAAGACTGACTTTGGATATGGTTTTAATTCCTGAAACTGGTGTTGTTTTTTTAATCTTTTGCTAAATTGCATTGCCTTTTACGTTGTACGCAGTTCTGTGCATGGGTAACATTTTGATTTCATTTTCAGTCGTCTCTTTTGGCAAGTGATAGTTTCGGAATCATAATCGTTCTGAATTAAAATACTACTGTTGAAAATATAGTAAACTGTACCAACAAAACCAACTACAGAACACCGAAATGGAAGCCTACTTATTTTGAAACACTGTCCTTTCAGCTATGTATTTTTGACATTGTATCATTTTTCGAACACACTTTCTCGTGACAAAGGCATGTTAAACATACCGAAACGCTGGGAAGTTGGCTCTTTTGAGCAAAAGCTTGATCACACATATATAAACACATTATATGCAGATTTGGTAATTATGCACTCAAAATCTATGCAGAGTAAACATTTAAAAACTGTTGACACAGCAGAGAGATGCAGCGTGCACAGTAACGAGCTGACCCAGGCGTTACTGCAAGATTAAATTCACTACAAAATCCAGAAACAGGAAGAGCTCAGGTGGGGCCTGATTCAGCTTGCAGGAAAACTTGGAACGGCTCAAACTGCAGTGTGATGGGAGTTTTATTTCAGTCTGAATAGGGGGCCTTTAAAAAGGTGCAAAGATACAGCTCAGATTGTCTTCTCTGGCAGCAGCGCTGCCATTAATAATTCAAATTAAAAACAAGGAAAGAGTAGGTCATCGGTGTGACTGACATGCTTTCAGAAGGAAGCATTTTTTTAAATCTTTTCCAGTGGCTGTGTAAATGCTTCCCCTGTTGACTGATACGCTTTACAGTTTTTTTAAATTTTTTTAACCTAGAGCTGTGCCAGACCGCAGGTTTTAAAATGAAGACGCTTCTTTGCAATCACAAGCAGTTCTTTCAAAGCTGAACACGCGAGAGCTGCTGGAAGCGCACCACAGATAAGATTTCTGGAATTCGTTTGTTTGCTGCCAATCCCTTTAAACCTGGGAACTGGGGAGCCTGCAGACGGAAATGCTTTGGGGTTTTTTTTCTTCTGGATATTGCATTCTGGTCTTTAAAAGCAAAGCAGCAGGGCTCGTCCCCTGTAACAGCCTTCCGTCAGCAGAGGAATGAGCTGCTGTAAGCTGGCTTCAAACCTGCTTTCTAGCGTTGTTCCCCTCTGCCCCCTCCCTCTCCCAGGTCACTTAGCTTGCACCGAGCCTGCAGAAACTCAGAACTCCAGCAGTGCCATGAAGAGACGCCTCTGCTGTGTTGAATACTCTGATACTGTAGGAGGTAATGCATTGAAATGATAACATGCAAGCAGAGGGGAAATATGAAGCATCCTTCTGATGCTTTGAGTAATTTACAATATTAATGTGATGCTGATGCTAGAAAATCAAAAATATTTCAAAATCAATAAATAGTTATGCTCCTTTTTTTCCCTTTGAAATACAGCTCTACGGATGTGGAACTACACACACGTGTATGTCACATGGATGAAAATAAGGGTCCCATTGCTTAGTTTGATCCATTCCTGGTTTTACTACGAGTTTAATAATAAGACACACCAGAGCTTGTTCCCTATACACTGTGGCTAATCAAGCTCTAGTAAAACCTGGAATTGATGAAACTGCTATGCAATAGGAGTCTAATTTCCATCTGCGCGTTATATTAATTCTGTATACAATCACACTCTACCAACATAACAACATGATTTGGACAGAATAAATCTACTGCCCCCTTGTGTTGACTGCTGGGAAGTACATAAAAAGGCGTGCCTTTTCCTCGGGGAGGAAAGCACTCCTGTGATTTTATGATGGTTCGTTTTGAATAGTACCAGAGCAGGTGCCATATACCGGACCGTGGTCCTGCTGAGTCACCATTTTCTGTTTTACTTTCTGTGATCAAGAAATCAGAAACGCATTGGAAATGCACATAATAAAACAACTGAATGCAATAAAACGAAATGTTATATGGGTGGTACACTGCTGAAATAACACCACTGAGGGGCTGAATTAGCAACTGAAATGAGCATATCTGCAGCTGGTATAAAATTAAAGGACTACTCTAGGTTTTCTTTAAAAAAGGGAGTTTTCTTTTTTGGGCTACAAACAGTTGGATAGAACAACAGTGCCATCTGCTGGTGATGCATGATAAAATAAAAACAAATAAAAAAATACCAGAAACACTGGGATAACTAAACAGCACCAGAAAGGTTACAAATATGGGGTGGAAGTAAGACTCCTATTGCATAGCAGTTCCACCCGTTTCAGGTTTTCCTAGCAGCTTGATTAGCCTATAGCTAACAAGCTCTATTGTCGTTATAAAGAGAGAACTATGCTTCTGCTGTAGTGCTGAATCCTCCTATACTGTACGGATACTTGGACTGTTACCCCCGTGTATACTGAGTATCTTTCTGATGCTTTACGGCATTTAAAATATACAGTATAAAAAAGAATTAACGTTGTGCTGATGCATTACTATATGACTGAAAATCTAATCTAATACAGCACGTTGAACACAATACAGCACATTGAAGATCCATTACTTATTGTATATAGAGAAGATTTAAACTCCATTCATTTAGAATAAAAAATAATGATGATACTAATACAAAAGAAGATGACGAGTATTCACTAGCATGCAAATAAAAAAAAAAAATCAATAATAATAATAATAACAACAAGGAAAATCAATACCAGAGCTTTATTGCAGCTCTCACAAGATGCTGAGCGGCGCGTTCCATAAATCATCCTGACTTTAGGAAGAGAATTGGCTTTTTAAGAAGCTACCAGGAAATGGTAATTAAACATGGACAGTAAGAGGATAGACTCTCCTGACAGAAAGACCCCCTCCCCCCTCAAGTCTTTCCAGCGCCACTGAGAGTGCCGGGAAGTGTATGAAGCGGACAAACAAAAGACGAGGATGATGTGTGATTATTATACAGTATAACGCACTGCACTCCAATCCTCCAATGCAGTAAACTCAGGATTCTGATCATTCTCAGCTCTCTTATATTTCACTTTGCACCTGCAAGTGCCAGTGTAACTGCAATTATATTTACCTGCAATCTGGGGAGTTGCTAAAACTTAATTTTAGTGCAAATAAACGATCTGTCTGCTGTCCCAATGTACATCTCCCAGCTATTAATAAAGTATTCTCTTCCATTCCGGGGCGCAGGGGTTACAGTAAGACATTATATTGAATTGATGGTCTAGCAATGGGTCAAACTTGCTCAGTATTTATCCACAGCTGCACTTGAAACTGGTAAAGATGCAACAAATTGAATAATATAGTTGAGTGCACTTACAGATTTGCTATTCATCCTTACTGTGTAACATTACCAGTTTATATCTTTCCTTTGGAGAATGCTTAGCGACTCTTGCTCAAAGACTAACAGTAAGATGGCAACCACACAGCCTGAAGCAGGTTTACCTTTCAGACACAACAGATGCTCCCCCTCCTATCGTATATACACACAAGGCTTAAGAATCAGAGCGCTCAAATGAGACAAAAAAAAAAAAAAAGGGCTGAACATCTGAAACAGCTGCAGAATCCTGAAAGATTGCACCGGCATTTACTCCTTTAACAAACGCTGACATTTTTCACAAGGAAAACAAACATACTCCATTTAAAAAACATTTTTTACAGGTTCTTTAAGATGGTAATTGTATATAAAGCAGGGACTGGATCACTCAGCTCAGGGGGGCCTTGTTTGGAGGTGGTCTGTGAGTGTAACGGTGCCTGCCTGTCATTGAAAGGCGTGATGTTAAAATCACAGCCTGACCCGGCTCTCTTTCTCCCATCTCTCCTGTGGGAAGTCTTTCCCGAGCTTGTGGACTTGGACCCTGTGCTCCTGCTCGTGTTGGAAATGCTGTCCCATCGAACCTTCTGGTAATTTTCCACGAGAAGCCATTTTGCATACCGGTGAGATTGTACTGTATGTATAACAGAGGATTTACAATCAGTTCACAAGATACAATATCCACAGACTAGATGCTGTGAAAAGGTGGGTTTTTATGATGGATGCATGAATGCATGAGTGTTCACGGAATACCACAGAAATGCTGTTAAGATAAAGTGCATTCATTTCACTGCTCAATCAGTTTATATGTATGACAAAATGAATACATGAAACCGCATTGACGTTTGTAATGTTGCACCTAATGCTGGTTTAAGATGCAAAGTCAGTGGACTAGATATGTAAACTCCAGGTTCAGTGGGGTGGAACAAACAGAACGGCCATGAATGAAGTAACAGCCGGTTAGATGCACTTCGTTAAACAAATCTCCCGAGGCATGTGAACGCATCCGATAGCCCAGCGACGGGGGGGACGCAGTCCCTTCGGCAACGCTATGCAATATGTCATCTGTCTGTGATCAAGACTGCGTCTCTAACTACATTTCATTAGTTTGGGCAATGGTCTGCTGCTTCCCTGATCATTAAAGCACACTGCACATATTAAAATTCCTGTGTGTTCAGGAAGCTTTAACAAAACCAAAAAAAAACCTCTGAAGATACCACTTATAACCCCCTGCTGCAGCATGTGGTGTGAGAAGTGACGCACTGCAAAGGGTGCAAGGAAGGAGAGCTTGTGCCCCTGTCCTGTGTGTGCACAAACAAACTGGACTGTCAACTAAGCCTTCCCGATAAGAGCAGGACTGCACAGACGCCCTAGGCTTCGATGACTCGGCTTTGCCATATACCCAGAAACACCAAATTCAGTGCCAAACAGACGCCGCCAGCTATTTTAATCCCAACAGGTAACTGTGTTACAATCACTGTGCAGTATCGAATGGGATCTCAAGTTCCAGACTCAAATTAGTCTCTGGTTCCACTCATTTAGCAATTGCTTTGCTAATGATCTCTAATGCAGAGTCCTGGGAGTTTGTAAGCAGTCAGGGGATTGTCCACATTATTAAGACGCTAGTAGACTCACTGACCTGAAGAGGTCTGATTGCAGGTTTAATGTGATTTGCAAAGGAAACACACACACACACACACACATTCAGCAATGCTCAGGTCAGGTGAGTCACCCATACTCCTGTAAATAAGTAATGATAAGGATACTGCAGGTTCATTAACCCCGGGACTGTTTTTTCCCTTGACCTGTTTTACCCCTTTGAAAGAATGCGGCTGATCAAAATACAACACATTGTTAGGGCAAGAGACTCAATTACTGATAGAAGCCCTTCCAGCAGTCACAGGACCCATCTTCCAGAGCAAGTATAGAGTTCCAGCTATTTACTACACACACCATTGAAGAACGAGAGAGACGCAGTATCAGTGAGAACAGTGTTCATCATAGTACAGGACAAGGGGTCTGGCACACAGGAAAATGAAATACTTACTACTTACCATCTTTAGTAGAACTACCATCGGATAGATTTGAAATGAACTTGTCTATTGCCCCCCATTCTTATCCCCCTCATGTGTGTCCAATCAATGTACATTCTAATAATGCTAAAGACAGGAGTTGTTTGAAGATGGTGCTCACATAAAAAAAAAATGGTTTCAAAAGGAGAATACTTTTTTTTTTTTTTTTTTTTTTCCCCAGGGCAGTTCAATTAAAGGTAAAACTATTTCCACAGTGAATATTTTATTTTTGGACGTCACTTGGAGCCGAAGTCCCATCTTACAGACCCTTGCACTTTGCATGACACGCTCCCTTGCTTTTCCAGTTTGCATTTACTGGTGTTACTAATCATCCAGTGCTTTAACCCAAACCATCACTTTAAGAGGTGCACAGAAACCAGGATCAGAGGTAAGAGTACGGAATGGGCTGAGGCAGAAACCCTGGCATCCTTTAAGACCCGACGCGACAAAGTTCTGAGATCAATCAGCTACGAGGAACTGGACGAGCGCTGACGGGCTGAATGGCCTCGCCTTACTTTCTCATGCTCTTATGTACTGCACTTGAGTAGATGTTAAACCGAGACCTGTCTACACTGTGGACATGAATGACCCCATGATATTGCTGGTCTCCAACGTGCTGTTCACATACCACAGCTCCTTGCTGTAGTGGTTATATTCATGAATTAATTAAGGTAGATAACTGGTACCATCTCTGCATTAACTGGTTAAGATAAAACAGCCCACTCTACACAATGTGGCAGGTGACAGTGTCTGAGACCAGACCCCCAAAGCTGACATCAATACAAGTGATTAAATACTTCCCTTTGTTGCTGTCTGATTTATAACCTTTGTAACACGACTACTACACTTACATACAGCATCTCCCCAGCGTCAGAGAATCAGCTGTAGCTGGTGATACTGCACAGTGTGTTCTGTTCTGATGCCTTTATTTCCGTGCTGCTTCTTGCAATCGTTTTTTTTGGTGAAGATTCTCTCGCATAAAAAGAAGAGACAGCTTTCCTCTCAAAGTGACTGGCGTCAAGACAAGAGCACCAAACCTTCCAACTGCATGCAGCGGGGAAAATATTTTTATGATCAAACGAGACACAAGGGAACCGGCTCAAGTTTATATTGCTCCTTCAATGGATCCATTTCAAAGAAGAATCGGATTACTTTATAGAAGCCCTTATTCAATCTTCAAACACGAGGTCTGTTTCTTTAACTGCTTTACCATGCTTTTGCTGTGCCTTATTACACTTGTCCATGCTTTCACTCTGCTTTATTAAACTTTGCTATGCTTTCACTGTGGTTCATAACACTTTGCCATGCTTTCACTGTGCTTTATCACACTTTGCTATGCTGTCACCGTGGGGTACTTTTCCAAAGTGCCAGCCCGGTGTCTTGACGCTTACCTGTACCTCATGCCGGTGTGATACGCCACACACTCCTCCAGCGACAGCCCGTTCATCTTGAGGAAGTCCTCCATGTTCTTGGCCTGCGCGGCCGCCCGCACCTCCCTCTGCCGCTGCAGCTCCCCTGCGTCGGACTGGCGCGGCTCGTTCAGCCTCTGCTCCGAGTGGAAGCGGTGGGTGCCGCTTCGCAGGCTGCTCTCGCTGTACGACATGGACAGCATCTTGCCACCGCCGCCGGCACTGATGCTGCTGCTTCTTCTTCTGTCGTCGCTGTCTGGTGGTTTTGGTATCTGCGGATTTTCAGCGGGGACACTCTGTTTACGAGCCTGGCCCTGCCTCACACCCACAGGGATGCCCTTCACCTCGCTGTAGCTGAACATTTTATTTCCCAGCCGAGGCACGGCGAGCCAGGACGGACAGAGCGTGTTCCAACCCTTTTAAACAGCGCCCGGTTTATAAAATAGCTCGCCCTCCTCTGGAAGCTACACTATCCTCCCCCCCCCCCCACCACACACCATGTGGCAGTGGATCTTGTAACCGGAGTCATGTTCTGGCGTAGCGCCTTGGTCTCAGTGTGACATGGAAAACAATACAGGAGCTAAATTGATAGGGCCCCCCGCCCCCCCCTCTGGGTGCGTTCAAGGATCCAGCGTGTAATTAAGGCAATATAAACTGCACACATGCAAAGAGCTTGCTGAGAGTGCGGTCGACAAAGGGGATCTGCAGTGAGGCATGCAAAGGCATGGTTCGGGCAGGACGGTGTTTTGCAGTTTTGGGAGGGGAGTGCTGCTGCTGCTGCTGCTGCTGCACAGGACTGTGCAGGGAGAACGCATGTCAGGACCCGTTACTGTTATCCCAAATGAAGCTGTCCGCTAACTTGCGAAAGGCATCAACAGCCAGGCTGAAGCAACAACCTGAGGCCAGTGAAAAGCCTATAGGATAACTTGCAAGGTTCAGAAGCAGCATTTTACACTGTGGAGTCAGTCCAAAAACTTGAATGCATTGCACTAAATTGTTTATAAAAACAGGCAAAAAAAATGTAAAGTGTTGCTAATTTAGGAGAGGCGTATACAGACTATTTGTCCTCAGCCTGGTAAAATAATTAAATATATAAATTAGATTTAAAAAAAAAAAAAGAGAAATCGATCCTTAGGTCATGGTTGAAACAAACTCCCTGACTGTTAGTGATCTCCCTCGAGGCCCGGAGTTGAAAATCACTGGAGTATGGATTTGG
This sequence comes from Polyodon spathula, assembly GCF_017654505.1. Classification (NCBI taxonomy): domain Eukaryota; kingdom Metazoa; phylum Chordata; class Actinopteri; order Acipenseriformes; family Polyodontidae; genus Polyodon; species Polyodon spathula. Next base: position 9,931,927 of record NC_054549.1, on the reverse strand, counting down.
GAAACCTGAGCAGTCAAGCAGTAATGTGATTATATTTACATTACAAAAGGACAGGTGTACAGTAAAAAACAAACAAGCCAGGGATTTGGAGTTGGCAATACAATACAGAGGCTGACCCTGAATGTTCCTGTTGAGCCACGGTCGGCTGGATTTCGGGGTTCAACCCAAGTTACCATCCCAACGACACTTAAGAAGGGGTTCCTGTGGACGCCCCCTCAATATTTCAAGTTAATTCACCCGTTTAGATCATTCGTTGTTGGGCTATGTTGACAGCAAATCGTGCTGGCAAGCGATCACTTTAATATTACAGATTGGAAAAAATTAATTGACGCATGTTATGCTGTTTGACTGAATTGAAATCTAGGTGTGCATTCAACAAACTATTAATGCACCCACAGTAATGAATATCAGAGCAAGAAGTCGACCAAAGAAATATATATATCTCATTAACTCTGCAATTAGATCCCCCCCGCCTTAACCTTTAAGGAAGGAGGGATAACTCAGCAATATCAACTCCTGTTACCTTATTATTGAATTGAAGCCACTTATTAAAAAAAATCTATTTTAAAATACAGAGTTACAATACATATAGATATAGTGGCTTAAATAGAAAAGCACTTTACATCAAAGTCAAAGAGATCATTTATGCACTAACCAGGAGCTTTAAAGTAAAGCCAACAGTTTATTTTATGAAGGCGGGTCTCTGTGACCTCAGTCCATAAGATTGCTACACCAACCAAAGAAATTCCCTTTTACAGTTCAGCGGGGGGGGATCAGGTTTTCGCTGCTGCTGAACGCACTCCCCAATCAGACCCCCTCCATGGTTTCTCTCCGGCCGTTTCCACTGTACTGGAAAGTACAGCCAAGCAGCAGCAGCAGCAGCAGCAGCAGCATCCATGCAATGGCATGTCAACCTGTCCTGCACGACACACCATTATCACTCACCGGAATAAAATCTCATAAACTCACCCTGTTTCTTGGAGGACGGCTCATGAAAAGAGCATTCGTTTCATGCAGCTCTTATCAGTCAGGGTGGAAAAAGAAGGCGCTACAAATTTTAAAAGGGAGGGTCTTAAGGAGGAGCGTTAAAACCAATTGTGCTGCTTCGATGAGGAAATCCACTTAGGCCTGGTGACTTGCATCTTTCGCAAACCACAGCAAATAAAAAAAAAAACAGTTCAATTATTCAAAGACCCTTTTTCACTAAAAGCCTGCAAATGCTGTGTTCTGCAAAGAACGTTGAAAGCATTTACTCCTGTAATGAGGCACACACGCTCTCTGAAAGGGTTCACACACTGTACCCTCCCCCCCACGCACAGCAGGGCTAACAGGTTCCCAACACTCACCAGCTCTGTTGATCAAACACGCCACATGACACTACTTAACAGCAAGCTGTCCGTACACCAGCGTATATTTCAGCAGTCTGGAGAACCACTGCTCCAAAACTGCCCTTGCAAAATAACCCAAGAAGGGTTTGATCTCTCCTTTAAAAGGACAATCGATTACCTTTGAGCTGTGTGTTGAAAGCTGCTGCAGTTACATGGTAATGTGATTATATTGACATTAGTAAAGGACATGTGCTCTCCGGTGGCTCATCCAATTAAAGTGCTGCCGCTGGGAGTGCAGGATGAGTCACACAGCTTGGATGGCGCCGGTTCGTGCCCGGGCTGTGCAAAGAGGACGAACTTTGCTGGGGACTCCGAAGGGGGCGTCACATTGGCTCGGACGCTCCAGGGGTGGGGGGGATGGGTGGGGGGGAAACCGGCAGGGACTCTTTCACCTCATCGCTCAACAGCGAACCCTACTGGCCATGCACCAAGCACATTCAGAGTGGATAAAAAGCAGGGCTGATCTCTGTTCTCCCAGATCGGTAGCCCCGCCCACCTCTGCTCTGGATTCCTCGGTGTAAAAACGATTCTGGCTTTAGGCTTGTGAGATCGGAGGACGCTCACACGCCCTCGGAACGTCTGTGCTGGGTGGGGACTCGCTGCGGTGAAGAGAAAAAACATAATTGGACATTCCAAATGGGGGGGGGGAATAAATAAAAATAATAATTCACTCTAAATTTATAAAATAAGCAAAAAAAAAAAAAAAAAGACACGTGTACAGTAAAGTGGGAAGCGATTTTGCAGTGTCAGGACTTATCCATTTTAAACCACATGTATTTTATCTGTATTTATTTTCTATTACCTGTTCTTTCACCTTGATTGCATCCCCTTAGCAGAGGCAGCACGTCTTGTTGTGCAATTGCAGCTGGTTTCTTTGAATTTGAGTTATGAAACCCTGAAATCCCAAACTGCTGTGCACAGAAAAATGCACCTCTTCACCTGTGAAACCACCCATTTCCAACACCTCCAATTCAGTAAGATAACGAGCCACACAGTTGACACCACGTAACAGGGTGGAGGCTGGGCGCAAAACGGCGACCCTGCGCACCGCACGTGGGCTTCTTAACCACTGCGCAAAAGAGCCGGGCTCGCCTGCATTCGTAGCTTTAGAGCTTTTAAACTCATCTCACAGACAGGGGTCACAATCCGGAACAGCAGTCTACACTGCCCGTTACGACTGCACACTGATGCCTTTCAAACCAGCGTCATTAACACACACAGCCACCAGCCTGGGTCACAAGTGAAGCACCTGGATGTAAAAGCACATGTTGTTTTCTACAGAGACTGGAGAATGAAGCTACCACGCAGCCAACCCAAGCTGTTACTGTAGACGCTTATCAGCAGCCACTAACAACATTACCTTGGGTTTCAGATCACGAGATTGCACACACTTACAGGATTAGAAACAGCAGGAAATCATTGTACAATGAAGAAGATTTTCCTCAATGGATGCAAGCAAGACACAGGATGAAACTAATTAGATGGGATGGGGTTTTGTTTCCTGCAGTTTTGTAGAGCTCCCCATCAGTGGTCTCAACACATGTTTTAAGACTGCCAGTCATTTTAGTTTGCATTTGGTTGCCAGTACACAAACCACTTGTTCTCTTTTGTTCGGTCTGATGCACCACTTACATCTTGAAGAGCTTAAACAGCAGTAATCGCCATCCTAAGCGCTGCAAGAGGACACTGACGGTGATGCAAAGCAGTCAGGGATTAGCTAGCCGTATCAATATTTTAAGCTTAAAAGGTCTAGGGTAATGAGCACCATGTTTTTAATAGGGGTGTAACAATTCACTGAGATGCAACCCTCATCCATTAGACTACGCCACCTTGAACAACCTGCAAGGCAACCAATACGATGTCTGTATGTGCCCGCAATACCAAGTAAGATTCCTTCACCGATTCCAACACTCCAGAGTTACACACGGAGCTGGTCACCTCGCCAGGAGAGGACTCAGGTATGCTTCTCAAATGCACCTCTGCTGTTTTATACAGCTTCTGATTTCTGGAGACCAGTATTCTTTAGATGTTATAAACAGCCACACAAAAAAAACACTGCCATGGTGCAAAACATCTGAGATACCGTGCGGCTTCCAGGTTCAATAATTGTAGCCGGACTGCATCCATTTACTGTTACCAGGTCAAGATCACAGATTACAGCAAGAGGATTGCAGCAGCATATAAACTAGTTAGATAATAATAGAAAAAATCACACTTTGCGTGTTTTATATTGCATTTATTTTTGAACAATAGGAAAATCAATGCACGCATATTTCAATACAACAAGTCATATATCACCACCGTACTTTAAAAACACACACAAGCCAAACCCATTTATAAAAGACAAAGAGAACAGAGAGCAATCGATACCGCCTCTGAAACCGGAAAACTGGCATGCGTTTCAGAAGAGAAAATGTTAAAAGGCAGTCAAGTTGAAATTCAATACACCGTATTGCTCATTGCATTACACATTCGGATCTGTGGATCTGTCTCAGCCAAATGCAGGATAACTTGCCCGCAATGTGCCCCTCCTCATTGGTGCACAGGGCAGCATGAAGAATGGTACCAAGTACATAATGGCAGATGTGTTTTAATTCAAAATGTTTCGCCAGGGTAGCAAAAACAGCCGTAGACCCTAGATTGCTCTTTTAATTACATTTCGGAACACTAAGACACATATATCAGATGCCAGCTTTTAACCAAACATTTAGGGATAAAAAAAAAAAATGCAATCAAATGAAGCATGCTGTATTTTCTGTCCAGTTCACAGACTATAATCATCTTGTGACATCTAGTGGCTAGTGAGATGCAAGACCTCACTGGAGGCTTACTCTGAGTGATTCCTAACCTGCTGGCCGCTGTTGCAAACTGATACACTCGCTGCATTGCCGAGTTACTCCTCAAAACTGCGCATGTCACGCTGCTGTTGTATGTGTTACAGGTCTGATAATAATAACACACATTAACCCTCTTAGTTTAAATACATCAAACTACAGGGATGAGAGAAAGAGCAAGAGAGAGAGACAAAGAGAGAAAAACAAGCAAATAAATGAATAATTAAGAAAAAGATTACAAAATAAATCCGTAACTGTTTAGAGTTTAGAAAACGCAGAACACTTATAAAACTGATCTGGATGAGGATTATTGACCTCTTTTTAGTTTCTCCAAACAGAAAGAAGTGTAAAAACACACATATTTCCTCCAGTTAAAAACCAAATAAACCGGGCAACAAGCTCAGCCCCGGCGCGTTGCAGGAGTACGAAGCCCTCCTGCGCCTGAAGAGTGAGAGGCATCAGTGCGTTAGTCAGAGAGAGAAAGCATAGAGGTACCTGTAGAACTGAAGCTGCCGCTTGGGACTCCCATATCGAGCACTGCGGCCAGCGTGAGAGAAGAGAAAAGAAGAGAAGAGAGAGTTCTGCACGTCACAATGGAGGGAGACAGGGCAACTCACCGGCTCATGCATGCACACCTGCGCTCTGCCTCTGCTACATTTTATAGGATGGCAATGACGAGAATGTGAACACTTAACACCTTCTGAAAACTTAGCTTTAGTTTCTATAGGAAAGGAACACAAGGGCATACTAGAATGTACAGGTTGGGAATGGAGGGACTTATTTTATTATGATGTTATTATTTAATTTAGTGATCTTGTAGCACAGTCTAGTGGTTAAACTGCATAACTACAACTTTTTTTATATATATAATGCAGAATACTCATTATCTATAAGTCATCACCACAGTGATCTGAATATACTGTGTATAAAATAAATGGTAAGTACTCTATATTCAACAGTATCTGGGATTATTAGCAGGTTATGTTTCATTGAAGGTTATATGGGTGAATCCACCACCCTCTCTCCCTTGACCCCTCCCTCTCCTCCTCTGGCACGCTCCTGTCACTTCTTCCTCAGCAACAGATGCAGAATCGGTCCTTTTCCTCACTGACTACTCCACACAGCTCCTAGTTCAGGCCCTGGTACTGTCCTGCCTTGACTCTTGCAACTCCCTCCTGCCCGTCTGCTCCAGCTCATCCAAATCTCTGCTGCTCGCCTTGTCTTTTCCCGTCCTCGTTTCTCCCACGCTACACCCTGCTGCTCCGCTCTCTGCACTGGCTCCCTACCGCTGCTTGCATTCAATTCAAAACTCCTGTACTCGCCTATCGCTGTCTTGACCGTTCTGCTCCCTCTTATCTCCAGCCTGTCATTTCTCCCTACACCCCCTCAGACTAGCTGTACCCCCCTCCGCTCCCCCACCTCCAGAGCCCGCTCCTTCTCCTTCCTTGCCCCTCAGTGGTGGAATGACCTGCCCTCGGATATCAGGACTGCTCAGTCCCTGTTCCAGCGCCTCCTCAAGACACACCTGTTCAGACAGCATCTGTAAACCTCACAGCTCTCCACCATACTGGACTATATGGCACCCAGTTGTTCCAGTTCTTGCATCAGCTTGCACTTGCACTGAACTGCTCCATACCCTGCCGCACTCAGCTATTGCTCCAGACTATAACTACTTACTGTATCTAAGCAAATATTTACTATCAGTTTTAACTGCTCTTAGTCAAACTCGCTCTTATAATTGACTGTATCCTTTATTTTGCTCTTGCTTGAATTTGATCGTATTGTGCTTTCATAACTGCTCTTATCTGGATTAGGACATTCTGTAATGTGATAGCTTGTAATGTGATATGTTATAATGTGATACTTTGTACTGTCGTATTTCTGCATAAGGGCGTCTGCTATGAAATAAATGACAAAGTAAGAAAACACTGGTGATGTGTTACCTGTGTGACATCTGGTGGCTGCGAGTCGTTACTACAATTAGCCCTTTTTTATTGCAAGGGCTGTATGAGAAATAAAAGAGGGTTGTTAATAATTCTTAGTCATTTAGCAGGTGCTTTTATCCAAAGCGACTTACAGAGACTCGGGGGTGAACTGTGCATCAGCAAGTGACAACTGCCTGTACGTGCGTGTGTGCGTGAGCGCTCACCTGTAGATCATGCCTGGGGAGCCAGTCTGGCGGAGCGAGAGTCGAGCTGGGGAGTCGGTGGTCGTTTCAGGATACATGGAGCCACCCTGGTAGTTTGGACAACCTGCAGTAGATTCACGCGCTCACCTTGCAGGATATCTGACAAAAGAAAAAAAAGAAAGGCACACAAATGAAATATAATCTCCCATTGCAGAGTAGATGGAGCCATTTCGGGTTTAACTGTGTGATCAATTCAAGCACCTCTATGGGTTTGCCATTTCCTGTACAGCTCCCTCACTGATAGCAGATATCTAGTGAGCGCGAGTGTGTCCCATATATTGCAGTTTGCTTTTTTTGTTCCAAATGATCTCCAAAATGATTAAGTATGCCCCCTCCCCCTTTAGTAACTCTACAGCAGCCAACAGCTTCACACACAAACTTTTGTCATTAAACTTGCAGTTCATTACGTGAACCAGCAGATGGCGCCACTCTGCACCTTGTTATTTTTAAACAGTATTACTGTACATTACATTTACATGAAACAAAAAAAAAAACATTACCTAAAATAACACTGAGAAGTCCAAGATTAGTGCTAATCGAGGTCTGTGAAACTAGCCGTCTAGGTTTCTATAGGGTAAGCCGCTTCAGCTAAAACGACCTTTGGGGAACGTAACCACACCGTACTGTCAACAAGGCACGCATCAGCTGCTCTGTAGTCACGGACGATCACAGCGGTAATTCCATGACAAAATAAATAAAGACGTATTGGAAAAACCAGGCTGGCAAAGCACCACACAAGTGAAGAATGAGATCGATCATGCTAAACGTTTACAATGGGTATCCAGCACAATGGTGCAGCGAAGCACCTGCGCTTCAGAGGTATCTGCGTAGAGGAGAGAGCTCACTGTGACAGACCCCCAATGATTCCTGGTACAGCACATGGGCTGTGACCTCACCCACTTGCTTTTCACTTGAAACTTTACTCTCTGGCTGTTGGGCAACTCATTTGTTCCATTTATAAGCAGCTCATGTTACAAACACAAACAGAGCAACACGGAGACATGGTCCTGGCAGGTCAAGATATGGACCTGTTCTTTCACACTGAAACCAGATTACAGTGGGGCTGGGAACAGGCTGTCCCTTGCTGAACCCTGAGCTAGAGAGGGAAAATCAACACCTACAGATAATGTGACTGGGTGAACTCTGTCTGAACTCTGTCAGACCTGCACACCAACCGATCCAGCCACTCAACTGCCCTGGAGGCCGAGGAAAGGCTGTCGACAGCAGCGGCCAACGAAGGGGAAACTTGCAGTGCAGTATAATGAAGTGCTGTTTAAAAAACAGGGAGGCTGTACCACCTGCCACCTCATCAGTAACTTTCAGCAGCCAAAATCTTACTCAACCGCCTCTGAAATCAAATCAGTGACTAGATGGTTTAGTTTGTCTCATCAAAGTCACTGTTTTGAAACACTGCTATCTATTTCTTTTTAGACCCCACTGGATTTGTACAGTGCAGTACGTCGAAAGGATCACTACTCATTAAACCAACTCTCCCAGGGGGCCTTTGTCAATTATAGCCCATTAGCACACGCTGCAATTAACATGGTCTTCACTTTTAGCCTTTGTAAAGAAAAAAATCCTCAGGCAACTTCCATAATAAAACAATTCATTTCAATTACAAAAGGACAAGCATCACATGAGCTCAATATCAAGATTTGCCTTAAAATTTAAAGAGTCAGTGTCCCGCAATCAGGCTCAATTTTAGACTGAAATGCTGCTGTAGCTTAGCTTCCCGTACTCTGCCTTATCAGGGATGGGAAAAAAAGATCCCTTTTCCTGGAGTTTAATAAAACACACGTGATTTTGCATACTCAAGCTTGTATTAAAGCCTGGAATGGATAAAACTGCTATACAACAGGAGTCTTCGTTCCCCAGCTGATACATCAGTAGTGAAAAAAATCGAAATCAAACTAGAAACAGGCTGAAGACAGCGTGCAACAGCACACCCTTCCCTTTCTTCTTGCGGTCACGCTCCACGGCCCACGCCAGCACAAGCGCCTCAAAAGCTCTCCCAGAGATTACAGGCTGCTGCATACTGTAGCCACTCACTGGAGAGGATCCACAGCACATAAGCAGCGCCTTCATTAACCCTCAAATCGAGGATCCAGCGATTTCTAGCATTTGGATGTTTTGTGTAAATAGATTTTTGCATGGATTATTATTATTATTATTATTTTACTTTATTAGGGACTATTTGGGTAGTGTTGTCAGAACGCCATGCAGCAAAACGTTATGAGAGAGCGCTAAAGAGCAATGCCACGACTATATAAGGTCTGTCTGCTGTTTGATGCCCTATGAAATACAATGTGTGAACTCCAAGCAGCTGTGCAGTCAGCATCACGAACTACTGCCAGTCACTGTGATCACGTCATCACAGCTCACACCACGACCGGAAAATGGTGTGACCTCATTCCTGCCGGAATTAAAAAAAAACGTGTTAACAAACCAGGCTTGATTAAAGAAAATCAAAAAGCTGAATAAATTTAAAAAAAAAACAGCCATTAGAGGACATGGAGGAACAACGCAAAGCCACAATTTAAAGCATCGGTTTCCCCCGGCAACCAATTTCAACCTACTGAAAAACCTAAAGCTAAATATTGCTAACTGGGGAATATTGGTGACTGTCCCGTACCTATTAAACTATCACTCAAACCCACTCTAGCACAGGCCAGCTCTGACCTCAGTGTTAATCTAATCCATGTTACATTACAATAGATGTCACCAAATCCACATTAATGAAGATATACACACCAGGCGCTCTGTTGATCTACAGAGAGCCAATCCATCAGCCCTCCAACGCCTCTTCCCAGACAGGCACACACACCCGGCAGCTGAACCCAGACACCGTGGATCAGGGCTGCTGAAAATAGAAACCGCTCGTGCTGCTTGCGATACAGAGGGAGTTCAGCCAGCATGACCATTTACTGACGCGGAGAAGGGAAAGTCGTCAATCATTGTCAGTTTAGCGCTTTAAATAAACTATAGATATATCATTTACAGCACAGTTCCAAAACTGTCCATTCATTCCTTTGCTTTAATTTAGTACTTGCCTGCTGCTCATTATAATGTACAAGCCACCTGTGTTTTCTTCCTCATCCTAAATTCAGCATGGTCATCAACTTGCTTTAGACTTCCCATTACTTCTTATTAGAGATACAAAAAAAAACCTTGAATCCAAATGATGGTTTTATTATTAGTGTGAAGGACAGAGAAGTGGCGACAGCCTAGCCACGCCATCAATCAGCCTTAATATGAACTAATCTTTCAATTTACTGCAGACTGCTGTGCCGAGGCAATGAATTAATAGGAATCTATAGGAGTGGAAAAGGCAACAACAGGAACAAGATGAACCACATATTTGGGTAAATCAAGGCTACAGCAGATTGGCAAGGATTAGAGTTCAGATTGTGAAGAGCCCCATGTGCATAAAATCATACAAATCCGAACCTGCATTACAAACAGTGGTGCTAAAAGATTTAACTAGAGCCCTGAAAACGGCTTTGTCTTCCCCTCGTGCCTTGTAATTTGAGTTAGTTGCTTATTATCTCCAGATGACAGGGTAAATATTGAATTCTGTGTAAACGCTTGTGCCTTTCTCCCCCCCCGTGTTTATAAATGCCTGGATGCTTCACACGTTTCCGGATTACTCGGTGTGAAACCCTGTTTGGGACGCAGACTCGGCACTGGCTTTGCATCACATGAGCAGCTTGGGTAGGTAGCCAGCCAGGTAGCAGCGTGGACACCTTATGGCAGCCTCAGAGCGCTCCATTTTCCTTTGAATTTCAGCCTTCTCTCGCTCTTACAATTCTGTCAATTCACACCCCTCCCCCAAACGTCATTTATGCATTGGTTTCTTCATGATATCTTTCTGATACGCTCATTAAATTATGTTATACCATGATTATGATTAGACATTTAACAGTAATAATTCCACACACTGGCACACCACACTAGCCTCTGTACCGTACGTGTCCACCGATGCTAGAAACCCTATAAACACAGACCCCAGCCTAGCCTTTGTTACGAAAGCCCCCAACACCAATCACCTTTTCAGCACCATCACAATCTCACATTGCTTTAAACTAAAATAACTTTCATTAAATATTAACTGCGCTGAAAACGGGAGGGGAGGGTAAACCCGCACTGTCAAGGTGATTTATTCAATCAGAGAACATAAGCGAGAGAGTAACGGACAGCGCTCACACGACAAAGTGGTACCCGAGGAGCGAGTGTGGCTTACCTCCAGCCACAACGAAATGCGTGGTGCACTAATGAAGAAGACAACAGAGAGTCTGGCACGCTTAGCTGCCCAAACAACTGAAAACAGACACCTCAGAAGAATGCATGGCTTCAGTATAAACATCCCTACTGGCATTATCTTCAAATCTCTAGCAAGAAACTAAATGTGCAGTTTCAGTGCATTCATTTATTAGGGTTACCTGATCCAGGTACAGTACACCTGGGCTGTCAATGGCACAGTACTGATTAGTGGTTTTATTTGACTTTAATGTTATTTTTATTTATTTTTTTACATAAAAAGTACTAAAACTTATAGAATAGAGCATATAATTACTCAGAATACAGTAATTATCGAAGAAACAGCAGTATGGTAACTTTGATATGAAATTGCTTTTGTAAGCTGCAAGCAGTAATTTCTGTCTTTCACCACTAATGAATCTGATCAGCTGTCTCCTGGGCCCTCACGTTTTTATCATGTTTATACTGTAATCATTCAGAGTGGTCCCGAGTGTCTTCGATCTAATATTGATTTGTATTTGTATTTGTAGGTAGCCTGTGTTTAAGCTGCTTTACAAGGTCTGATATTCAGCAGGGGCTGGCTTTTTCTTTGTAACGTCCTTGTTCCTAGCAGAGTCACTGCAGAGACACAAAGCTGCTGCATAGCGGCTTGATCCATTCCTGGTTTTATCAAGAGTTTAATAAGACGCACGGGAGCTTGTCACCTACACTTGGGCCTCTTCGTTTTGGGTTTTTATTTTTGGTCAGGTGACATCCTGTTAAAGTTATACTGAGCTGACTATGTTTCTTAATTAAACTCTTGGGAAAGCGTTGATTGTGAAACAAGATCCCTTTCCCTTTCAGGGACTGTAGAACCGTTAAAGACCGAGACATCTACAGCCTAACATACCTATGGACAGATCCAAACACTGTGTACTCTACAGGGCCTGATTATCACTGATCTGGGTCTACCTTACCCAGGTAACACAGGCAGTCCAAGACTAGTGCTAATCGGGTTACATACGTGTTCAAAGTGGAGACAGCTCACGAGCAACAGTTTAAGAGATAAACCGAAATCTTTCATCAAGACCTCATTTAGGTCTTAAAAACAAAAGTCGGCTGAAAAGGCAATTCCTGGATTTCCTACAAAAAAAGCGTTGAAGCGCCAGAGCTGTTGACGCAAACATCTCCACAACTTCTCTCTCCACAGGCTCTCCCGAGAGGCAGATGCAGAGCCCAAAGCTGCAATCGCTGCAGCAAGGGAAGGTTAAAACAAAAATAAAACAATAAAACACACAGTTTGTACAAAACATCTGAATGAGCACTGGAGAGGTCCGACGCCTCACAACCTGGGCAGCATCCCAGCGACACAGCAGCCTTTATTCAACACCAGCTCCTGCACATGGACAGAATGAGGAGACTGGAAACCACTGTCCTAAATCTGGATCAATGTGCAAAGTTGTCCGTATTAAAAACCACAAAGCGCAGACAGAGGCTCAATAGAAATATTTGCTTGTTATAAAAACGATGCTCGTTTCCTGTTAGAAACTCCCTTTGAGTTCTTTAGGACGCCTTTAGAGTTTAGCTATTCTGACAAAATGGAGAGAGACTTCCGGTGAAAAGTCAGTTACATATTTACAGCGTACAGTATATAAAACTTAGCATGGGTTGCTCAAACACAGAAACTACTGCACAACTTCCTAAGCAACCCTCAGTCAAAATGTTATCTTGCAGGATATTGCAAAAAGCTTGCCAAAGCCAGTAATTGTGGTCAAAGCCCATTTTCGTTCTGACTCAAGGAGTTGGCTGTATATTTTATAGCAAGTTTAAGACCTTCTGTGTGTTGGACCAGCATGTCGCAGAGAGAGGCGACAGTAGCACCTCCCTTCTCTCGCTTGTCTAATTCAACCCCCCCCCGCCCCATTACTCTGAACGCAGGCAGCAAACAGTAAAACTGAAACCCTGTCACATGTGCCCAATCTCTGCCAGCCTCTCCCTCTCTTCCCCTGAGCGCTAACTCGAATGCTGCAAGACAAACAAAATGCAAGATGCATGGTCATAAATCACAAGTCGTTTCCCCCAATATTGCAACAGACAGAGCAGGTCTCATTGGTGGGAAGAGCCACACAGCAGCTCTCTCATTGGTCACTGCCCAGCTGCAGAGCACAGAGAGAGAGAGAGACACAACTTTACTCAACGATTCAGTCGTGAAGAATCTCCTCTCCCCGGAGCAGCCAAGACACTTGCTGAGAGGAGACAGGAAGCAAGCAAGCTGGCAGCTGACACAGTACCAGCTCACAGACAGAAGAGACGTGCTCTACCAAGCACGAGGGATTAGGCACAGGATACAGGCACAGGAACGTGTTAACAAAACCAAAAAACACAGCATGTACAGTAAGAGAGGCACGTGTCCATTTTCATTGAATAAAGAAAGAAAGAATTACAGGGACAGCACAGCAAGAGCGGCCGGTTTGCAAAGCCAAATGCCTGATTCGGTTGCAGTTTCGACTCAAGATCTCAAAGCAAGGAAGAGCCAAATCAATTATAATAATATTTATTTTTATATAAAGCCTTTCATAGTGGACCACCATCACAAAGTGCATTACAGAGGTAGGCTGTGAACTGTGCATTATATGCAGAGTCACTTACAATAGGACATTGATTTAACCGGTGACCTTCTGGTTAAAGCCCTGGACTTGCTCAGGACCACACTCACACACAGTGAATCAGCCAGTGGACCACCATCACAAAGTTTTGAACCGGTGACCTTCTGGCTACAAGCCCTGGACTTTAACCACTGGACCGCACTGCCTATTAAACACATCAGCTGCTGTAACTACACGACCCGTCAACTTCAACTTTGTCTCGGATTTCATCCGCTAGGAAGACCGTTCTCTCTTTGTGCACTCAAGTAGCCCTGGAGTTACCAGGCCATTTGCAGATGGTACACAAACCACTCGGGCACATGTGCACATGTATATATGGTGAAGATGAACGCTCAGTTTTGCTACAGTGTTGACAGGCAGTCAGTGTGAAGAGCTGGCTCCCAAGCCGTCATCCTCCTCTCTCCTGTCAGAGTACGGTTTTGTTGACAGACTGTATCTGCAGCCCCGCTCCCCGACAGCAGCCATCATTCTATTCCAGTCTATTCCCCAAAAATGCTGTCTCCAATTGCCCTTAAACTATATAGGCCCGTGTTTTTTTACCCAGCAGAGAAGAGGACACTCACTGTTCACTGGATGTACAAATATGTTCATTAAAAGTATGTGCTTTACTAAATATTATCACTGTATGTGCAAATCTATTCATTAGTGTGCTTTATTAAATATTATCACTGTTCACTGTGTGTCCAAATCTGTTCATTAAAGTAAGTGCTTTACTAAATATTTGGGACTCGACCTCCTGAACAGTATTTTAACAATTTTCAAATATATTTAAGGATTAACACTTTACTGGGACACTGGCCCAGAGAAAAGAGAGCAAGGAGAGAGAGAGAGAGAAAGCGAGCAAAGAGAGAGGAGAACAAGGAGACAAAGAGAGACAGCAAGGAGAGAGAGCATGAGTAAGGAGAGATAGAGCAAGGAGAGAGCATGAGTAAGGAGAGAGAGAGTGAGCAACGAGACAGAGAGAGCGAGTGAGCGAGCAAGCAAGGAGAGAGAGAGCATGAGTAAAGAGAGAGCATGAACAAAGAGAGAGAGAGAGAGAGAAGCAGCAAAATGTCTAACACCGTTGTTCGGAAGAGCTTTGCGAGTTCCCCTGGGTGGACTAACAAAGTTCAGCAAATTGCAGAGCTGAGGCACTGTGGAGACATGTGGACACTGTAAAGCACTAGATATAGATAGAGAAGCGGCCCTGCACTGCATTCTGTATCCTTCATAAGAAAGCAAGGCACCGCTAATGGCAAGTACCCCGGATCCTGTGAATTATTTCTTCAAGTCTGTGAAAGGTTCGTTAGCTGTACAATGTGTGCCAGCAAGCAGGGTCACCTATACAGACTTTACTTTCTTGATTACAGTCAAGTAGATGAATTAACCAGCCTTCACTCCAATCACTTTTACTGCAGGACTGAATTCATGAATTAACCTGTTACTAAAAGCCACGTCGGCGAGGGGCTTGTTTCTTTGACTCATGACGGTAGCAATGTCAGGGACCACGAACGGCAGCAAGCAGTCAGGCAGAACCTCGGCAGTGCACTGAACGTTTTTACAGCTGGATTGATCCGAGAGGCTGCGGTATTAAAAAGAGAGAAGCGACCTCTTTAGCCAGCAGCCTCCTGAAAGCAGTCTTGGGAAAACACTGTCTTAATATAGGCCTGTCGAGACGCTCATTTACAATCTGTACTCAAGCCCATCAGTAACATTTTGGCACACAAGACCACGCGCTGGATGTTCTTGAGAGGGCTCTTTGCGTTTTTTTATAGGCCCGTAATGCATGTTGTTAATAAATAGCTTTTCCTGACTGAGAGCACCACTTAGGATCCAGGCTGCAGAGGAGTTAAAAATAAAACCAGTGAGGCGAGGAGACCACGCTGGATTTAAAAAGCCGTGCCCTCAAGCCGCTGTCGTTATCCTGCTTGCTGAACGAGCGAACTGAATATCCCGGATGCCTATAAATGGAGATCCGACGTCCTACCAGGGTGAGTTAAAACTAACAAGACAAACGTTCTGTTTACATTGCTGTGTACTTGAAATGGAGTTGTCAACAGTGCTCTGAAAATTACATACATTCCTCACAATGCAGCATTGTTCCTTTTGACTAAAACGAAGCACAGAGCACTTATTAAAATTACCAATGTCAACACATGTGTTAGCACGCTCACTGTTAACCCCAAATTACTGCTGACAAATAATGAAAAGGTATTCACTCATGTCATATCACCTCTCCTGCATGCATGTTTTATAATCCCTATGATCAAGTGGAAATTTAGGTCATAAACCGTTAACACAGCATTTGCACAACTAAAGCAAAACTGCCAGATCACATAATAAAATAAATAAAAAAAACAGGGCGCACATTCCAGGGAGGAAAAGGGTGCTGCGTCAATTAATAAACTTCAAGTCTCTGCAGCAGAATCCACGACTTTGCCCAGGCAATGCAACAACTTACTCACTGCACCAAAAATATACTGGCGACACTGTATTGAGTTTGATCAATACAGCATTCATACCTGGAACAGGATTCAATAAGAGCCGTTTTACACAAACCACTTACAAAGACTGATTCATACAGAAACTATACACTGCATAACGCAGCTTTAAAAGACTGAAGTCATGAGATACATTGAAAACACAGTTATTTGATACACTACGCTTGTCTCTGGAACCGAAAATCAATCTGTAAAATAAATACATATAAAAAAGAGATCATTGTTATATGCATTATTCTGCAACAGATCTGTAAAGGAGACTCAAAACGTTACCACGCATTCATACAGATGTATAAACAGTACATCTAGAATATCCTGCAATACAGCTTGATTGTGAGATTAATTTAAAGAGGATAATACATGCATTAAACATGGTAGCGATGAAACAGGGGAAGCAAAACCTTCCCCGTGTAATATGGTATGCATAGATGCCTCTCTATGCAGCAGGAAAGATGGGGAGAGGGAGAGAGATAGAGGAGATAGAGGCGGGAGAGCGAGACTCACAAGCAAGACTCCTGCTGCACTGCATCTGCTAGTTAAAAAAATGAGACAGAGAGAGAAAAAGAATCGTCCAACAAGAACCTTACCTACCTCTGTCCTTTCCTGTTTTCCCAGGTCAGCAGTCCCAGCTTGACTAGCGATGGAAAGTCTTGGGAGGGTAAAAAAAGGGGGAAATCCAACAGGAAGGTGTGAAAAATGGGGTGGGATAAAAGGCAGGGATGGTGCCTGTGGTTTGGCTGTGCTCGTGTGTCTGTGTTTGCTCGTGTGAGTGAGTGAGAGAGAGGGAGGAGAGAGTGTGACTGAGGAAGAGAGCGGTGAAGATGAATAAAAGGAAAAGATCCCCCCCCCCTTAGCACAGTCAGTACTAGAGCAGACGAGTGAAAACAGAGAGAGAGAGAGCGAGAGAGCAAGAGAGCAAGAGGTTTCTCCCGGTTTGCAAAAAAAATAAATAATAAATCAGCTGATACTGAAGCTCTGCTAGCCCTGCCTGGCTGAAATCCATTTCGAATATTGCAGGGAGGGAGAGGAGAAAAAAAATGCAACTGCAGCAAAAATGACGTCTTAATTAGGATTTCACGCCACACAACACAGCACGATATCAAACAAAAAAATGTGCGTGTGCATGCGTGCGTATCTGTATATATATATATATATATATATATATATATATATATATATATATATATATATATATATATAAATCTCTGTCAAGGTCTTCCTATATAATAACTCTGTCCCAATACTGGTTGTATCGAATAGAAGCTGAAACATTTTAAATTGCTCTCACAGACGACTCCTCCTAACACCGTCTCGCTAGAGGAAGGAAACAACCTTTTCACACACGTCTCTGCTGAAAGTAAGCAGCAGTCCCCCGATATTAGAAGCTCTGCTCTCAAAATGAAAGGCCATGCACCTTAACAAAGGTCGCCTGAGCCCCTGTCGAGATGTACTTGTCTAGCTCTGAATATCACAGATCGTATTGCTGCTCTATTTATTTTCTGCCACTCTGCTAAATTTCCCTTGAACAGCGGGGCTGGAGAGTGCTTTGATGTTATTCTATTATTTGGACTATCTGGGCAATGCTGCTGGATCCAGAAGCTGCTACTCATTGCACTCAAGTAACTGGCGATTGTGACAGAACTGAAAAACGTTCTAGTGCTACTGTACAGTGCATTACATAATGTAATCAATACCTCATTATAAACTTGTGTGTTGTTACAGGATGCTTAGATCAAGGCCAGGCTGTTATTAAAAAAAACGAATGCAAATAAATGAATGCATACTGCAGCATTTCTGCCAAAAGAATGGCTGCCAGGTTTTGAAAAGGTTTCTTTTTTTTTTTTTTTTTTTGGAGTAGAGGAAACAGCTTCTGCAACAGATGGTGGGATTCAGATTATTTTCAATCGATTTTAAGAATGCCCCATTTTTTCAACAGGAAACATACAGTCAGTCTGGCTCGACTGTTAGGGTTGAGGGCTGGGAGCTGGGAGCCTGCAGATGCTGGTTTCAAATGCAACAACTCTGAGAAAGTCAGTCCACCTTCAAATGTTTCCGACCACTGAGGTCGAAAACTGGCTTCGGGCTGGACCCCGCTCTGTGAACTACATGCAGTTTGATCAGAGGTGGGAGAAAACATTTGCAATTAAACAAACAAATACAGCTCTGGACAAAAGATTTGCATCCGTTACAACTTTAGGACTGAGGGGAATAAAAAACAAACCCCAAAAAATATTGTATACAAAGTCATTTATATTTTAAATCAAAAATAAAAAATAAAAAAACTACAAAATCATATTGAAGTAGTCTACCGGAAGCCATAATATTGTACAGTATTTCACGTTAGATTTTGAATTATCAGATTTGTTCAACTTTTCTTTAAGTATATGGAAAACTACAAAGCGCTGTGCAATTCAATACGCTAACTTTGTTCAGCAGGTTTCTTTCAACTTTATGAAGCAAAATGAGTTCATTCTATAGGGCGATGCAAAACTTTTGGCCAGAGCTGCACATACATAAATACATAATAATAAAAAAACAAGAAAACAGCAACTGAACTGCACGCCGTTTAATATAAAGTGACAAGCGGCCTTCATGAATATTCAACGGCATGCATCTGGAGAGCCTGCTGCAGCACGCAAACACATTAAGCAAACTTCATTCGTTTCAAGGTCAACAGCAAAAACAAACTGGTTTGCAGTGACTTTAAGGGAGAGGTTTTCCTTTGGCTGAATCAGACTAAACCCACCTTCCCTAAAACCATCTCACAGATCTTCCTCCCTTGCAACTCTTGTTAAAATGGACAGGACTGCACTGCAACTGGCTCAGAATAGGTTTGCGATACAGAATTGCAATACAAAAACACTTTTAGACTGAACTTAGGTAGAACTTTTACATTGAAATTACCATAAGCTTGGGCAGCTGTTTCAGTTTCAAACACACATATTTTAAAATCAGTTTGAAGGCAGTTTTTCCTTTTTTAGAGTCTGTTCTATTGAAGCTCTAACCATTTGCTCTTTATAAAGTGATCCTCCACAACAATGGTGTAACCGAGGAAACGTTTAAAAGTTAATTAGAATAAATAGCAACCTGGGACTGCAGTATACGTGCGTGTGTTTACAGTAGATAAGCAAGCGCGCCACTAAATGTGCACTA
The DNA here is from genome assembly GCF_017654505.1 of Polyodon spathula. Lineage (NCBI taxonomy): Eukaryota > Metazoa > Chordata > Actinopteri > Acipenseriformes > Polyodontidae > Polyodon > Polyodon spathula. Next base: position 9,912,982 of record NC_054549.1, on the reverse strand, counting down.
AATGCCAGATTATGTATTTCCGACAATTTCTATAGGAATGTACGACGCAGAAACCTTTTGAATGATTTATTAGCTGGGTTTACCATTAATCAAAAGCTTTTAGCCACTCGGAGCTCTCGTACGAAAACGGTTCATTAATTAAATCAGACGCAGCGACTACTCAAAGCTTCAGAATTCAAAGCTTTTCAAATAAATTAGTTGGACAACATATTGACACACATACAATTAGCTTGGACTATAGACCATCTACCTGTGCCAGTCTAGGCTATACAGTGCATTATTGTGATAGAGGGGACAACTGGCAAAGGAACTACCTGCAAAATGAATGCAGTATAGTTATGGGCTATAGAGTATACTGATCACTAAAGGATTACACCTTTCCTATGGCAGGGACACTAAAGATAAATTGAGCTTTCTATGGAGCTGCTGAAGTTCCATTAACACAGCATACGCGTCTAATGGCAGATGCTAGGACCGAGTCACAAAGAGAGCAGAAACGTAACGGACACCAGTGAGGCTGAAGGGTACGGATGCAGGGATCACACTGTAGATGCGTAGTAGGGAATGATTTCTCTCCGCTGGCTTCCTGATAAAAGCCTGCCTCAGCATACAGCATTCCTTCAATGTCGAGCACCAATGAGCCAGCCCCGTGGAGGGCTCAGCAGTGCTTCAAACCCCCCTTTGTCTTGGAGTCGATCTTGGGGTTTACTGTAAAGCACATGCACAGAGCCAGACAAAACTAGAAGGTACGAAACGAACTGCTTACGACACATGCACCCTGAGGAACTCTGACGGCACTGCTTGAAAGAGTTCCTCTGATAACAGGTCTGTGAAACCTTTTCATAAGCAATCACACCATTACTCTGGCCATTAGGGACATACAATGTGCCATTTATTTTTAACTGTGTGTCACAATGAGATGGTAGAATAGCCACACTCACCACCCCCATTATTCAGTATTATATCACATTCATATTTAATAATTAATAGAATATTCCACACTTGAACACACACACCATGTAACCCTATCCAAACACAACACATTTAAACTCCAGGCCTCCGCAGATTGCAATGCATTACTCGGGTCGCTGCTGATAATTCCTTCTTAAATCACTCCGCCACCCCCTTAAACAGATACGGTTTAGTGCCATAAAAGAGACAAAGAAAACACGGGGTGATTTTGTTTTAGTGAAAAGATAATAAACACTTGGCTGGAATAACTTGGGATCTCCAGCATTAACTTCCAAGCTTCTGGGTCACCATCGTACCCTAGCGTGCAGAGTCTGTCCCATACCATCGCTGCTATATTACAGCTTCCAGCATCTACAGACCGTCTGCAACGAAAGCAAGACACCCGAAACAACAAATACATTCATTCATTTCAGCACAAAGTTACTCTTCTATCAATGCAATCCAGACCAGACCCACCACTGGATGTGATTACCACTAACCCATGGAAGGGAGCCCAGGCCGTGAAAGTGCTGCACAGACCAAGACATCAGGAAGGCTAAAAAACTGGCATGCCGTCAGCTTCTGCACGCTACAGCTGTGCAGTCTAACACATCTCATTAATTAAAACGACCCCCCTATTCAGCCCACATCCGCCAGGAATAGGCTGGGTAGGAACTATGAGATCATTCAATAACCCTGCCACCTTCAATTTTAACACTGAAGGAGAATGCCAACGCTCTGAAGCACCGAGATGTTGACTATGATGTCAGCGTGTCTTTTTGTTCCTTGTTGTAGATGTCAAGCTGGACTCAGCGGTCTGGAAATCCAGTGCATGTGGTTAGATGTCATGATGGCTTCTTATACATTGTGGCTCATCCTGGGTGTCGCACTGTCAGATACTGGTTAATGCTGCTCAGACACACTTGTTTTACAGGCTGGTTCCCGCGTTTGAGGTCCCCTACTTTGGGGCAAAGTGCAAAAAAAAACAAAGCAAAAGAGGAACAGCAGAACACAACACTTTAAAATCTGTCGTCCATAATACGTGGACATCTGTTTTGTCACTAAGGACGGCCACATTTGTGAGCTTGACAAATGCACCTTTTCATGCTTCATATTATAATACAGATGTCAAAGAGATTGTCCTTCACATACGCACTACCTTCAGTGTGCTGATGTTTTATTGCGATGCCCTTGACAGCGTCGCACCTGTGCCGTGCGCATCGTCCTGTAATGCCTCATTTCATTTTGCTGGAATATATCAGATCTCTTTCCTGTGCTGTAAGCTTGTTGAGGGTATGCCTGCTCTCTCTGCAGATGAGATTGCTGATGCAAACAGGGGATCTGGGAATAAAAAATTACATTTTCCATGAGAGGATTACTGTAGTAAAATAATAATGCTGGAATATTAATGTGCTGGATTTTTCCACCCAATATGAAAGATTATAATTTCAGCACATAACTGTAATCCTTTTTACTCCTACACATTTAAAGGAGTTTAATTTTTGTTTTTCTAAACAAACAACATGCAGACATTTCCACTTAATCCCATAACAGATCTCACACGCAACTTTAATAGGCAAAATAACGGCTATTTTTATTGAACAGAAAATAAAAACAAAATGTGTTTTGCGCAAATCACACTTATCTCCAGCTGGGTTAATGTCAACCGTTGCATTTCAAAAACTATCAGAACATACATTTATCTCCCTCTAGAAATCTGCTAGACCTTTATGGAAATAACTAACACGAGTCACCTCTAAAAAGGTCCACATCGTGAGGAATAAGCCTTGATCATGCACACACAGGCTATAAAATGCCAGCCTAGAACGGGTTTAATATTGCTGTGCTGCACATGTTTTTTTTCCTTAAATCTCTGGGGCAAAAAAAAAGATGCAGAAATTAAAGTCAAATGAGGACACCTAGGGTTACACAGCCGGTACAGCTTATAAATCCTACAGGAGCAATATGGAGAGTACTCTGCAGGACATGCTATAGCCTACATAGTGCATCAGCTGGGATAGTGTACTCATTTAATTTTAAATGCACCCCCTGATTCTGCCTGCCTCACTGAGATATGCACCAGGAGGTAAATGTGGTGCTCTGGTTGCAGAAATCAGACGAACAACAAAAATATGTTACAGCAAAATACAACACAAGACTCCAAAACAACACCGGGCTGTGTGACAGGTGGGGAGGGCCCACTGAATATGCACTGAGGTGCATCTGGCTGGAAGAAGACACTTCAGAAGACACACAGCACAGCAGGGGTGCAACGCTTCCCTCTGTACCTTTACATGACATATCACAATAGAAGTACGTGTTGCGATATAAGACCTAAAGCAGAGCACAGCTCACTGTAGATCATCCAACGGGTCTTGAATGAAGAATACGTGTGTTTTATAGTTGCTATGGATGCAAACTCTCCCCAGCTAAAGGAATGTTTGACTATTAACAAAATGGCCCATCTGTAAATGACCTGATCTTCTTATGAACGATACAAGCTGCCAACCGGGCCAATCACATGCATCGTACCACGACTTATCGTCATGCATATCATATCATAAGACTAGTGTATCGCTGCACCCCTACAGTACAGTACACTGCAAACACAGAGGGGAGAATCAGAGGGCAAACAGGTTCCCTTCACTTCCTGAAAGCAGGGAGTGAAACTCGAAATAGCCCTGAACCCAGACCTGGGTTTCACAGCCTCTCTGCTCTGAGCTGATCACACATATCACAGCTCCAATCAGTCACATGCTCTTGAGTCTGTAGGGTTACTAACAGGAGCTGTCCATGCAGCTATATAGGGCACGACAAGGCGTTCATCAGACATCAAACTCCTGGGTCCTGTTCATTTCAATAACATTCTTTATTGAGGGAGTTTCGAGACCTGCCTTTATTGAGGACACAGCTCGGCTCTTGCAAAGGGGTCTGTGTGGCTGGTTGATAAGTTATTATGACTAGCAAGCTTATATAGCAGCTTACGGCAAGACCGTAAGCTGCTATATATGGCAGCTTTGACAACAGTGAAGGACCGATGACGAAGAGGAAGCGAACGCCACGACAGCTTGCATGAAGTGTGTGACTGAGGGCAGCTCCGAGGTCTTCCTGTTTTAACACATTCTAACACCAATGCTTTTCAAACACACGTGGGGGGGGGGGGTCGGTAAATAATTCAAATTTTACCAGCAAGACTCCCTGCTTGCCCATGCTAGTATAGTTTCATTAGTCTGTTAGAGAACCAGTGTGAATCCACCACCTGATTGCAATGCTAAAAAATACTTGTGGTATAATGAGCATCATACAAATATGATATTAGTGTGCTGCACTATAGATAGATAAATAGGTAGATAGATAAGATTAGACTTTCAAGTCATGCAAAAAAAGAAGTTAAAATAACCGCCATCCATACTGCTGCAACTCTTCCATATTTTACACACTGACACAGTCGCTCCCACTGCAGCGCCCATACAGCCTGCAGTGCAGTGCGGTTCTGCAGCAGCATCCTGCAGCATCCCACTGAAACTCGTCCCAGGTGCCGCCAGCAGATGACGGGCACCTGGGACTAGATCCTGCCCGTGTTGCAGAGACGATCACCTATTTCTGACACCGCAGTGCTGCAACACAATGCAGATAAAGCAAGCGTCGTGCAACACCCCGGCTCGCACAGACCCTGCATCCCCTAACACAAGACGCGCTGCCAGCGACCCAGGCACAGGATCACTTGCAAACACACGATCAATTGTTTTTTTTTATTTCAAGCTATTCCTTTACTTGCCGAAATGGATCAAATTAAATAAGGACAACAATGACAACAGCAACAACAAACGTTTTTTTTTTTTTTCACAATAGCCAAATTAAACAACCAGCATATATTTCTATTAAAAAAAAAACAAAAAACAAAAATACAGTATTATCCAGACTATCCAGCTGTCGCCCAAACACAATTTAAAAAGTTTTTTTTTTTTGTTTTTTAAAATAAGTCACAATAGCCAAATTAAACAACCAGCATATATTTCTATTAAAAAAAAAAAAAAAAAAAACATAAATACAGTATTATCCAGACTATCCAGCTGTCGCCCAAACACACAATTTAAAAAGGTACACTGTCGCTTTAAAACAGATCAAATCATGCTGGCAGAAAAGCAAGCACGTTTTAGTTCTGGTAGATTCCCATCACAAGCACATGTATAGAAGCCATTATTATTTATTATTATTATTATTATTATTATTATTATTATTTAATCAGGTCAAGCTAGCAGTGCCGTATCTATATTTTCAGTAGATGCCGAACTACCTCAAATGGAGACACACGCGTATCTTTCCAGCTGCGGGACGGACCCCCCGCCTTTCTCCTCAGAGGCGCAGCTGCATTATTATAACCTGTTTTCTGAAGCCGGGACCCGATTTAGAGACAGAGCCGCCTGACCTGCGAGTGTCCTGCGAGTGTCCTGCGGGTGTCCTGCGGGTGTCCTGTGAAGACCCGCGGCAGAGGCAGAGCTGTCCTGCGAGCCCGCCCTGTCCTGTGAAGACCCGCGGCAGAGGCAGAGCTGTCCGTTCCCACGCCGAGCCTGCTCTCCCTGCGCTGCCGCGACTCCGCTTGTTTTTACCGCTCAGGAATCCGCAGCGAGAGCCGCCGCACGCCCCGCCCGCTCGCCTGCTGCGGGCCCGTCATTGGTCGACAGGGCAAACCGTCGCGATTCCTAATGGCCGGATCGGCTGTCCGTCACAGGCAGTTCCTCCGAGGCGGGGCTTGCTGAAACGCCCCGCCCTACTCGGGTGTCGAGCGCCTCTATGGTCAACAGGGGAGTCTGTCTCCCGACGCTGCTTTCTGATTGGCTCAGGTGGCGGTTTTTAAAGCTGGGTTTGCCGCGCTCTCTCAGTTCCTCGGGAGAAGTGCTCTCCAGAAAGCTTTCGATACGACCTTAAATCAGGCTTTTAACTTTTTGTTTCTAAATTAAATGACATCACATTATGATTACATATTAAATACATCATTTAAAATACGACTCGGTTGTTTATTTTGTATTCCTAAACAAAATTAATCGCTGTTTTTTTTTTTTTTTTTTTTTTTTTGTTTTATAGATGAAATGAAAAACAATGAAATCACATCTTCTCACAAGGCGATGTTGACACGCCGGCTGTCTTTGAAACAGCAGCCTGAGAAACTTTACCGCGGCTAACGCAATTTACACAACTCCCAGCACCGTGCTCCAAAAAACCGCCCCGTTCATCACTTGAAAACAGTGTAAACCAGTTAAACCGCTACAAGCAACACTGGGAAGAACTGTATTTGTTTATTGTGTGGCTGCCGTTACTTATCCTTTAAAAACGCTTTCTTAATTTTAAGCGCAATTAATTTGTTTCTATACAATCCCGTGTTAACGCTACCATCACCATTCCTTGTTGCATCCTTCCTTTTTCTCAATCATAGTAAACAGGACACAGCTTAAAGCGTGTATTTGCATATCGGGTTCCACAATGCAAATTAGTGGTGACACTCTGACTCGCCCCCACTCAACAACAGCAGCTAATCGACCCCCTCACTGGATCGCTTTGGGGGGCTTTTTAAAGACGTGGCTGGTCACAGCCCAGACATCCCAGTACTGAAATGATTCCCCTTCACCAATGCCCACAGGACACCATTCACCAGACTGGTGCTTTCACACCAGAACTGCACACTGCATGCTCAAGTGTGCTCAACTGGCTGCAAGCTGGTACTAAAAAAAATACAAGCAACACCCAGAGTGAAAACAATCCATCCACCTCCTATTTCATTCAAACTGGAGACGCTGTACAGTGGCACCTTCTTACCGTCGTGCGATTCACCGGTCCCAAAGATCCTGGTTTGCCATCTTTCACAAAGAGAAGTCAACCCTCATCCCCGTGCGCCATGGGGCTGCTTAACCATTCGTACATTTTATTAACCTTAAAAACGCCCACCCTTTGTCAAAACTATAAGAAATAAACTATAAAAGCAACACAATCATTGACTGCGAGATGCATTTCGGCATCTACCCGCGGTGCTGCCAAGCTGGGGGCTGGGCACAGTCACCGAAGCGTGCAGGGTTTCCCAGATGATAATCAACAAGGTGAAATTAAAAGGCTGCAGGCGACAGCTGCCTGACGAGTGCCCTTTGTTTCGTCCGAGTCCCGCGGAAGGGCTGGTCTCTAGTCTTTCAGCACCATCGGAGCTTTCACTTGGTCGGCCACCTCCTTGCCCATTAGGGCTTCCACGATGGCCAGCGCAAACTCAAAGCTGGTCCCAGGCCCGCGGCTTGTGATGAGGTTACCGTCCTTTTCCACGCGAGACTCGGAGTACTGGTAGTGATCTGCAGGGAAGAGATGAGGAGCCACGAGAGAGAGAGAGAGAGAGAGAGAGAGAGAAGAACTGAACTACTTTTAAACGGACGCGTTCAGTGATGCAACAGGCTTAATAAAATCGCCAACTACAGCAAGCTATCGAAGTACTAAAAAAAACAAAGCCTAGTTTATTTGCCATTTTATCTTCAGTACTACAGCGACTGTGGGTCAGAAAGGTTATTTTGAGTACCAGGCTAGGGACTGCACAGCGGTTCGATATTTCCCAGGTTTGGCCACCGTGTAGTGATGTACAGCTCAGTACAATATGGAATGGCTCAGACTGCTATGCAATGTGAGTTTTAATGAATTAAGAGTAATGAATTATCCCTAAAGTACGGTCCTGCAGTAAATGCTATTGAAAATACATACAAAAAAGCAAGAGCTTAGACTGCCCCCTTCTGGACAAAGCCAGCTACTACACTATGCAAGAGTCAAGCGCCCTTCATTCAGCATCAGTGCAAAGTCAATTTTGCAAGATCAGACGCTTTTACTCCTTGCATGCAACAGCTTGTGAGCTGTAGTGCTGTGCCTCCCTCCCTGGTGCACGTTACCTCCAGTCATCATCTTGTCCTTGGCCAGCGGGTGAGTGGTGACTTTGCTTCCGTAGGCAATGCCGTGTGCCAGAAGGGCGGTGGGTCCTGAAAGAGGAGAGAGCGGCGACTCATCACTCTGAACCTCGACGCCACGCACAGAGTAATACACGGCAATACACGGGACATCGGAACACGGGCGGCTTCAGACGGAACGTCACCAAACTGAAGAGCAGAGTGGAGCATGCTGGGACTACAGTTACACGCTACAGGAGGAACCGCGAGACACATGCAAAACCAACAACAACCAACTTCTGTTTGAAGAAAAAAAGAAGAAAACACTAAAATACCAAAAGGAGTGGTTTGTAAGGAGTTGCTAGGGTACTACTGCATGCCAGCCAGCTTCCCCGAGTCACTGGCAGTGTTAGACAGAGGGTCAGTCCCATCTTCCCCACCTGCACAGATCGCTGCAATCAGCCTCTTACTGCTTTCCTGATCCTTCAACACGTCCTTCACAGCAGAGGACTGCAAAAAAACACCATAAAACAAATGTCATGAAGACTGTCACGTGCAGAGCAATTTAAAAAAGACTGCAAGTGCAAAGCAGTGGTCATGCACAGTAGTTGCGTGCATCGAGGATCAAAAGGAAGCTCTGGCGCATGTCAGGTGAGGTTTCCTTGCAGGTTACCGACTCCCACCCTGCTCTGCAACACAGACTGGAAGCTTTCCTTGCTGGCCCATCTGAGCTAGCTCTTACCTCGGAGAGGTTCTGGGCTCCCAGGTTTCCTCCTGGCAGGACCACAACATCATAAGGACCCTGGAAAAAAAAAAAAAAAAAAAAAACGAAATAAACTTTGACAGAGAGGCCGTTATTGCAGGGCGATAGTCAAAACAGTTGATCTACCATTTACCCCTTATATGCCCCCCTGCCCTTACCCCTCACCCCTCCGAACCTGTTTCCGTGCATCTTCCAGGCTGGCATCTGGGCAAAGGAGCACATCCCGGCTGCAACGCACTGGCTCCTTGCCACTCAGTCCGGCCAGGGTGACTGTGATCTGGGACAGAACAGAAAGACTCATTTATACCTGCAGCAGGTGCATTTAGAACAACACGGGACGCTTCATCATGGATGGAAACAAGACTCCTATTGCATAGCAGATTCACCCAGTCCAGGTATTATTGCCACACTGATTAGCCCCAGTGTGTAGGTAACAAACTCTGGTACTGTCTTATTAAACTCCTAGTGAAACCTGGAACAGAGCAAACATGATGCAATACAAGTACAAATTTTTTCTTCCTAATCCCCGAAGTTACATAAAAGAAGGATTTGCACAGATCTTACATGACTCACATTTCTGAAACATTGCTTTTAAATGCATAAAATGACGCTCCCGCCTGTACCGTTGCTTTGTGATTTTACACAACACACGCACGGAAACTGTGCACGCAAGAGATTACTAACAAACCAGTCCAACGCTGATCTTTGACATTTACAGTCGCCTGCGGGTCTATTTCCATCACTGATCACTGTGATCCCACACAGTCCTTCAACTGACTGGACCATTTCCACGCCAGGCTGTAATTCTGTCAGAGGACTGGATAATGGCACGCATTTCAACGCTGCGGCAGAGCACTGGTGAGGTTAACTAAGCAATCTACAGCCTCTTTCTACAGCAGAACGGAAACCAGTTGATAATTCAGAAACATTTCGACCTTGCCTGCTGCCCTGGTACCTGTACGGCGATTATAATCGGACTTCAATCATATCAATAGTCTGTACCGTTACTCGCAGTTCTTGCGTAAAAACACGTTGCATGTTGATTATAAACACACACACACACACACTCAGAAATTAGGGCAGTATGCACAAAGCACTGTCCTTACTCGTATACAGCAAGCACATGTTGCAAACACATTAAATTATATTCTTAACTCTACAGTTGTTTTTTTAGGCCTGTAACTGTAGCGTTTAAACCGTGTAAACTGCAGACTCGCCGATGCGTCTGTTCATTCCCACGACATTATAACGATATCGCACAGAATAAAACGCGTCAGTTACAACTGACCCCAGCTGTACGCATGACGTCCACCGGTATAACCGTCTCCATCTCCTCGGCTCCTTTTGCCAAAATGACCATCGCACGCTTGGCAGCCATGGCTTGTTATCGATGGGTTTACTCAGTTTCCAGACCGTCAGCCTGCAAAGAGAGATGAAGCAGACAGGCTATCAGCACGCCTCCCTCTGCGGACTTTCAACGCGCACACGCCCCTTTAAACTGCGGCCACGGGACAGGGACAAAACACAGAGGTTCTATAAAAGCGAGATGCAACGTGTCTTTATCGTTGCATGTTAATGTTAACGTTGCAAAGTGGGATAAATGATGGATACGGTTTCTTTCTGCTTGTTAAAAGTGTTCTTATGCCTGCAAACGGCTGCATCTGTCTGCAGAGATGTGTTAAACCAGACTCTGTAAAAGCCCATGGCTTCTAATGTAGATGCTTCACTAGATATTAAGGTACACAACTATTCTGTGTAATAAAGCGGTGATATAATATAGTTAAGACGCTAAGGTGAGATTTGCTTATATATATATATATATATATATATATATATATATATATATATATATATATATATATATATATATATATATACCTATATATATATTATATATATTAATATGATCTTTCTCTCTCTCTCTCTCTCTCTCCTCTCTCTCTCTCTCTCTCTCTCTCTAATATATATAACATAAAAGCTATATAAATATAAATATATATGTTGTCAAATAAAAGTCTGTTTCAATTCATTTGAAATTGCACCTGGTCAATATGGCCCAAAACATAACAGCCGTACATACATGGGGAGGGGTAAGGACCTCGGGAATATACCCTACATTTAGATCTGCTATACCACGGTCTTCCACCAGTCGGCAGGCTTGCCTAAAGAATACTCTATTACTTTTCCAATCCATTCGAGGGAGCCATGCACCGCGGGTTAAATGCAAAACCACATCGACAGTAAAACGATGCATTTGCGCTTTAAAAGTGTGACTCCAATAACCAAACGCAGTGACCCTAATACCGGTCTCCCACACACACCCGGGGTCTGTTTCGTTCTTGTGTGTGTCAGTGTGTGTGTGTGTTGTGTCAGTTTGTGTGTGTGTGGTTGTGTGTCAGTGGGTGTGTGTCGCTTTTGTTGATTTACTTTTGTTTAACAAGCAGCGCGCTGTTCTATACCTGGTAGAGTCCTTTCCTCTCCCTGCGTGTAACTGCGGATTAAGGAAATCCGATCTGAAAGGTGTGACGCTCTATTAAACTCCTCATCACACAGAATGTAAGCGCTAAAGCATTACTCTTAGTCTCATTAAAAACACACACGCACACGCACACACACACACACACACACACACACACACACACACACACACACACACACACGCACACACACACAGTTAGGTTATTGTTGTTCACACTGCCTTCGGGACCCTTGATTTCCTGGCAGGATGCACGCTTGTAGCTGCCTTTCATCGGTGTACATTATACCTGTCTCTGCATTCACCTGAACTAATCGGTCACCTGTCTGAGAAACCAGCAAACACCCGGGACTGATTTATTACAATAGCAGCGAACGTCACGAGCACCTGCGACAGGCTGAGCTTGACAAAGGGTCTGCCCGCGGGCGGCTGCTGCGCACAGGTGTGTTCCTTCTGGACTCTGGGTGCAGTCCAGCTTCTTTGTACGGCTGGTGGGTGCAGTCCAGCTGGTAGCTCATGGGTGCAGTCCAGCTGCTGGCTCATGGGTGCAGTCCAGCTGCTAGCTCATGGGTGCAGTCCAGCTGGGGTGCAGTCCAGCTGGTAGCTCATGGGTGCAGTCCAGCTGGTAGGCTCATGGGTGCAGTCCAGCTGCTGGCTCATGGGTGCAGTCCAGCTGGTGGCTCATGGGTGCAGTCCAGCTGGTGGCTCATGGGTGCAGTCCAGCTGCTGGCTCATGGGTGCAGTCCAGCTGCTGGCTCATGGGTGCAGTCCAGCTGCTGGCTCATGGGTGCAGTCCAGCTGCTGGCTCATGGGTGCAGTCCAGCTGGTGGCTCATGGGTGCAGTCCAGCTGCTGGCTCATGGGTGCAGTCCAGCTGCTGGCTCATGGGTGCAGTCCAGCTGCTGGCTCATGGGTGCAGTCCAGCTGCTGGCTCATGGCTCATGGGTGCAGTCCAGCTGCTGGCTCATGGGTGCAGTCCAGCTGCTGGCTCATGGGTGCAGTCCAGCTGGTAGCTCATGCAGGTTTTCAATGATATATTTTCAAAGCCTTTACTCGATTCTTTAACGAGATCCCCTGTTTTTTTTTTCCAAATTGAGGAACAGAAAGACCTTGAGAGGGCTGAAGAGAATTTGAGCACGCAGGACTGAGCTGTTTGCTCCTAGTTGAGTAAAAATGAAGAGGTGTTCCGCCTCTTTAAACAGAAATCGGGGTTCACTACAGGCTGCAGGCTTGTGTTAAAACACGCTGAATAGATCACCCTAGCCTGTACAATATAAACGCTACAGCTGGCCTTCATGTCACTGTAAACTGGAAAATATTTAGGACAAAAATGACTTGGAAAATGTGTATTAGCATCTCTACTCTACCTGCATTGGTTGCTGTTCTATTAAAATGCATTGACGCGCGGGGGCGCACAGTCTAGTTGCTAGCGCACAGTTATAGACTGCGGATGAATTGAACCCGAACCACAATGCTATAAACTTCAGCTCAGTATGATGACAAGAGCGGCTTCGTTCTGACACACAGAGTCCCAGCTGACAGGCAGGCGTTCGCTTCAATGCAAGTCATCCCGTGGATCCCCAAGAGCGCAATAACACAGCGGATTAACACAGGATCTGCGGGTGCTGTTGCCAGCCGGTCTTCTGCGTGCTTGCTTGCAAATTCAGCAGGCGGTCGTGAGTCCCAGGGTACGTGACAGATCGTACAGCTGCCGAGGCAGTCGCTGTTTCCCCTGAACAGGGGTGTGTTTGTGTGTTTATTCGGATCTCTTCATACAAGGCGCTTACCGCGAGCATGTGACCACATTGAGGCGATGCTTATTAAACTCGCTTGTAAACAAACTGACCCTCTAAGAACCGGGATTAAGGGCTGAAACACCGACGATGCGAATTCCCGCGCCCAGCCATCTGCAGCTTCACGCAGACTTCACAGCCCAAACTTTTTCTTGCATCCCTCTTCGAGGCTGCTGTTTTACGCAGTGCAGCTCCATTCTGGGAAACAACAGCCTCCGGGAGTAGATGCGCGGGTTCCCATGCTTTCTGCGGAGGTTCCGAACAGCCAAGGCTGTTATCTTGTCTATTCAATAATACCATCATAATGCATTGCTGTAGCCGGGTTGGATCTAAACCACAGCACCGCTGAAGCCCCGCTACTGCCTCTAGGGATACGCCGCTGCCGCGGTTACACCAGCGAGCGTGTTTGAAAGGAGATCACACAGCTGCTGAGGCGCTAATCAAGTCAATTAAAGCAGGGGCATGTGATTTGATACAGGTCACAGTTCAGTTAGCGATGATCCCCGATCCCACAACACTGGGATAAGCAGCCAAGATGCACAGAACAAAAAAGGGCTTGAACCCCTTCATCTGATGTCATGAAATATCCTCCTGGTTTGGACTCATTGTGATTTGAGTCACTTTTTTCCTGCATGTTTGAACAGTTTTTCGGCATTATGCTGCACTGTGTCTCAAGAGTGTTGAGTTTGTAAAGACTCTGGACTCACACACTGTGGATGAGAGTTTACTCAATTACAGACTATTAGCCATGGTCATATGCATGGATTTCACGCTAGCGTAAAGTCTTCAATTTGGAAAAAAATACTTATCTCTCTGTTATTAGGCGATATTATCACCAGCATATCCTTTTAAAATTAATCCATTTTATCAGAGTGGCCAGCTTATTGGTTACAAAAATGTATATTGTTCCTGAGCAGTCACACAGAACATACATACATACATGCATATACATACATACATACACATACATACACACAGCATTTACTTACAGACTACACTTGGTCAATGAAATCTCTGTCTGCAAGACATGCTTTCACAATGCCTTGCACTTCCTGGCTCAGTATACCTGGACAATGAAATCGTCCACACCCCTTTGGGGCCTTCCTTCCTGTCAGTAACCAACCAGCAGCTTCCCCTAATGACTGACATGCTTTGCAGCCAGTAATATCCTTTGACTGCCCGTCAAGGCACTGCTGGGGTGCAATGACCTACAGCAGGTAATAATGAAGCAACAGACTTCCTGGAAGACAAGACAAGAAAACTGAGAACATCGTGCAGTGCCACACGGCATGTTTTCACATGGAAGCATGTTTGCTATAGCGCGTGTTTCTAAAACAACAGCCCCATTGAGACACATACTGTACAGTGAATAACAGCGCAGTACAGCTAGGACGTATTATAGAGATTTATTTTAGCTAGAACTGCTTAAGGCATGCAAGTTTATTTCCACGCGGGTGAGTGTGAAGCTGGACTGTACATGTGGTATACAGTACAGGCGCTGAGCAGTGGCGTGTGGCTCTGCCCGCTTCAGTTCAGCCGTTTATCTCCGCAGAGAAGGAGGATCAGCAGGGAATGCTGTTTCATATGCCACACTGTGTGTTTAAAACGCCAGCCTGCTGGATCCATCCCAGACTCGTGTTCCACCAACCATAGGGCTTCAGGGTGCTAATTTAAACCAGCTTAGACCATTTGAACAACAGATATGAACGAGAGTCAGGGGCTTTGATCTACTGCTGGCAAAACATGCTTTTTGACTTGTGTGCCCCCCTCCCCCCTGAGTGTCGTCGATTCCAGCCGGAAGAAACGCCACTGGTGTTTCCTGGTAAAGGGTTCAGTGAGAGAGGAGGATTCCAGAGGCTTTAAACCATGGTCTGCGTTTGGATGATAAGTGAGGCTGTGGAAGGGAAGCTGGCAAGGAGCAGGCCACACACACACACACACACACACACACACACACACACACACACACACACACACACACACACGCCACACACACACACACACACACACACCACACACACACACACACACACACACACACACACACGTGCACAAACACACACACACACACACCCACTGCACAAACACACACAGACATGCACACACACACACACACACACACACACACACACAAACACACACACGCACACACACAGGCAACTTTTAAGACAAGTGTTAGAAGCATTTTCTCAGTGAGGAATACAAGAATGTAATCAGAAATCGATTGTTTTAGGAACTAGCAGTGTGCCTTGCCTTGAAGTATTGATTGGCAGGTATTCAGTGAATCCATTTATTAGTGTACTGATTTCCATACAAGCTGTTCTTCCATCACCAATCAATGGAAATTACCTTGACTTCTTATCAATTACCTTGACTTCTTATCAGTTATTTTCAGCTGTTTTCTTTCCCTCTGTTTGGAAGATAAGGGTAAACTCCATTCAGGCACTAGCAGGGAATACAACAGTTTACAACGTCAAGCATGACTAGCCTGTTAGATTTTGAGAGGAGAACCCCACAGAGACAACGGACCATATGTGAATGAAGAGCTCAACAATCCGATCGATCAGTTAAGAAAGCAAGCAAACAAGAAATAAATAAACAGCGACCACACCTGCATAGCTTTGCCACAAGATGGTGCTGTTTGTTTGTTTTCCTAGTTCTAAAACTGGTAATAAACAGCTTTGCAGGATTTTTTGTTCAAATCAGATGCAAGTGAGATTGAATTGAGGCGGTGGCCCGGTAGGGGGCGCTCTTTCATCTGGGTCAAACCTAAGCTGATATCCAAACATACTGTTTGTGGGCTACAGCACAGATCTATATCCCATGTAATGCTTTTAATAGTTTGACAAGACTGCAAAGACAGACTCTGTAGAAGTGAATTACAGGAGTCAAGCTGCACCAGATTTCAGAGTTAGACTTCTACAAGTTTAACTGACAGGAAGCCAGCGAAGCACTGCGGCCACTAGTCACCATCTTACTCAAGTGAACGTCTTTTATTTTTTTGATGATAAGAACTCTCTGGTAACCGGCGTGCCTCTCTTATCCAGATCACTTCGTCAGGCAGTACAGATCTGAAGCAGGGCAGCGCTGCAGTGTTAATCCGCGCTGTTAAGAGGACCCCCTTGCATGTGCACGCACTGGTTTCACACAGTGAAAGAGAAACAAAGAAAAAACATGCCTTTCTCCCCCCCCCCACCCCACCCCTGACCCCCCTCTTCAATCTTGGTATTGATTGATTGGTACCCTGCAGATGGAACAGGTGAATTGGTCTGCAATTCCCACAGCTCCCAGTCTCTCTCCTCTGCCTGCCCGTTAGAAGCAGGCTTGGTAGAGCTGCGTGACCGATCAGCTGTCCCTCTCTCACACACACCACAGTGCTTTTCACACGGCAGCTGTCTTAAGCCACATTAGCCCGCACCTTGCATTTGGCTCAGGTCAGGCATTAGGTAATGCAATTTATTGTCCGCACCCAGACTCATCTGCACAGATGTTGTCCATCAGTTTGTCAGTGTGTGTTTTTCCTATTGTCTCTCTCTCTCTCTCGTTTCTCATGCACGCTTTTAGTTTTTCTCCCCCTTTCTTCCACAATCAGTTTGCTTTTGCCTTCGTCACGCTGGTAAAGATTCACACGGTAGCCGTGCGGTGTGTTTATGATTAGAGGCCGTTTTCTGCTAAAACTTGGCTAAGTTTACATGTTCGTTCACACCCGATTACCAGTAAAGGCTTCTCTTATGTTGGGTAATTGAGATCCATATGTGGGCAAAATCTACAGCACTGACAGAGATAATAACCACATATAAGAGAACTCACCCCAGTCCTTTTTGGGGAATATATATATATATATATATATATATATATATATATATATATATATATATATATATATATATATATAGATAGATAGATAGATAATAAAATCAGCAGGTATTAATAATTCTTACTGGAATGTTTCTATATATGGATTTTTTGCATAGAGCATGCTGCCACCTAATGGCCAGATTGATATTTGTTTGCAGCAAGGATCTCTCAAGGGGTAATCCAGTGAGAATTGTCAGCACACACCAGCTCCACGCACAGTGGATCCTTTGGTTATCTGAGCTGCTTGGTAACTTGTCTAGCCTGCTTTAAGAACAGCTAGGCAATAAGAAGAGGGAGCATGTTTATCTGTTCTACTGTATCTGAAAGTGGCTGTTTAAAATGCACTTGCTTTTGCATTAACAGGGACTAAAAATCGCATTCAAATATCTGACCTGAGCACAAGTGAGCCTTGAGACTCTGAGTGCTAAGGCTTGTGACGAGACAATATTTTCTATTATTCAAGAAACAAATTATAAAAAAAAAAAATGAATGAAAAAAATGTAAAGAAAAAATGATATATGAATTTTAACAGTTTCTGACATGAGTGTAGATTTAAAAGGAAGCCTGAAAGAGGGTTGATTGGAATGTAATCTGGGCTGGATTTGCTGTCTCGCGGAGATAAGGTTAGTGTCGTGTGATTCGAAAATAAAACACTTACAAACACTTCTCTCTTCTCCATCGCGGCTTGAAAAAAATGAACGTGTTTGATTCGTGCGCCTTTCATTTTCCTGCTGCTGTAACGTCACGCATGTGATATTTCAGGGCAGCACTGAGATCCAAAGCTTGCTGAGCTGCTAGAACAATCAATTATTTCTGCATAATATGCCATCAGGATGCAAAAAAAAAAAAAAAAAATTATATTAATCAACCGAGATCATCCGTCCCCCAGACTTTCTTTCCCATGAAAAGAAGAAGTGAAGTGAAATCTCAGAGTGGATAGGAATACACTGCAAATCCCTGACACCAGCTCTTTACATTGTGAAAACTCTTAGAAAAAAGTTCCCACAGTGAAAGCATGATCAAGCATTGTGAGACTAACACTTATAAAAGTTTCTCACAGTAAAAGCATATCAAAGTGCAATAAAGCCTGGTAAAGCATAGGGAAGCACTGTGAAGCACAGAGGTATTAAACACATGGGAATCTACGATGAATGCATCGTCTAGCTGTGGGGAAAGCATGGGGGAAAACTGCACAACAATGGAGCACATTTCGTGTACAGTATACAGTGTGTGTGTGTGTGTGTGTGTGTATATACAGTGTGTGTGTGTATACAGTGTGTGTGTATATACAGTGCGTGTGTATGTATACAGTGTGTGTGTGTACAGTGTGTACAGTGTGTGTGTGCGTGTGTGTGTGCGTGTGTTATGTGTGTATACATGTGTGTGTATGGCACGTGCGCACCAGCTGTGTGTGTGTGTGTACAGTGTGTGCGTGCCAGCGTGTGTGTGTGTATACAGTGTGTGTGTGTGTGTGTGCTGGCGTGTGTGTGTGTGTGTGTGTGTGTGTATACAGTGTGTGTGTGTGTGTGTGTGTGTGTGTGTGTGTGTGTGTATGTGCGGTGTGTGCGTGCGCGTGTGTGTGTGTGTGTATGGTGTGCGTGTGTGTGTGTGTGTGTGTGTGTGTGTGTGTGTTGTGTGTGTGTGTGTGTGTGTGTGTGTGTGTGTGAAGCATTATATGCAATCCTCAAACCCTGTACTGGAACATTGCTCCTCCATAGTCGAGTGTCTTGTAATGGGAACCATGTATTAGGAATCTAGGATCGCTGCGAGAGCAACAAAAGAAATCATGTTTATTGCAATCTATTGGCATTGTGATTAAGACTACTGAGGGGCAATGCTGGAGACAGAAGAGACGATTCAAGTGTCTGGTCAGTTAAAAGCACGCCCTGACACCCCCCCCTCACATGCCTAATAATAACAAGGCAGATTATTCCCTGCCAGTCGAAGCGGGAGTTTATTTAAAGCACGCTCTGAAGAAAATGAAAGTGATTCAGTTTGTTTCAATTCTAAACACATCCTCTGCTCTTTAAAAAGGGTGCAAATTGATGTTTCAGCCAATTGCCCGGCTAACTTGTGTTTCCTTCACAGCGGCTTCCTGAACAAGCCCTGGCGGTCAAGCTGAAGATTCTTCAGCCTTGTCATATTTGCATAATCGCTCCGCAGTCTTATTGATGCAGACTGAGAGTAAGGCATAATTGAGTCTCAACAAGCGTCCTGCTGTAGCTGTCCCTATACTGAAGCAGCTTGGTAGAGAAACAAAGCGTTGAAATAATGGGGCCCAAACTGTTTCGCATCAACTTTTCCCTCTCTGCACATCAGTCATTTTACAAGCTGAGAGCCAGGTGCAGCGCCAGCAAAGCACCACCAGAGGGCGCTGTTGTCAATTGCAAAAAGTTTCCAAGCTTTCTGAAATTGAAATTTGCAAACTTGTAAAGCTTCTGGTTGATAATACACAAGCACTTGTGGCTTACTGAAGTAAATGACTACAGATCAAGGGTTTTCTTTGCTTGTCTACATCGTTGCAGATTAAACATTTGCATGTCCTGAATGACAAAAAGAAAAACAAAAAGATTCTCAGCACAACTCAATGTAAATAAAACTTAGTGAAACTCAGTGCCTTCTGATTATAGTTCAGCCTCTGCTTTTTAAACCTGCCGTTTCATAGCGTTGCATCTTTGAGCTGCCGGCTTCTTACAAGACAAGACAACTTGAAGGCCTGCAAAGAAAGCTTTGCAAGGGCTCTGAAGGATAGCCATCCGGGGACATGCTGTCCATCTTTATTGATGAAATCCATGATAGCAAGTTAGTCTCTTGCTTATCAGCATTGTGTGTGTTTTTGTACAGTGTTTGTGCTGCATGCAGGCTGAGCAGCAGCATGTCGTGAATGACAGCACTGTAGGGTTATTGCTGTGTGTGTGTGTGTGTGTGTTGGGGGGGGGGGGGGGGGGCTGGGTAAGAGGATACAGCAGATTAAAAGCCAGCTACAGCAATACACTGCATGCTTTTGTGGATGCAATTTCCAAATGGATGCCCCGAGCAAAGCCAGCTCTGCTCACCAACCTGTGTCTTGTCCCATTATAGATATGCTCCTTGTTTCTGTGCAGCCAGGGAGTCTGCTCTCTGCTGTGTCTGCGCAGCGAGGGCTGCTCTGTGTGTCCAAGGGAAGTGTCTGCTGTGTGTGTGAAGCCAGGGCTGCTCTCAGCTGTGTCTGCGCAGCCAGGGATCTGCTCTCTGCTGTGTCTGCGCAGCCAGGGCTCTGCTCTCAGCTGTGTCTGCGCAGCCAGGGCTCTGCTCTCAGCTGTGTCTGCGCAGCCAGGGCTCTGCTCTCAGCTGTGTCTGCGCAGCCAGGGCTCTGCTCTCAGCTGTGTCTGCGCAGCCAGGGCTCTGCTCTCAGCTGTGTCTGCGCAGCCAGGGCTCTGCTCTCAGCTGCTGTGCAGCCAGGGCTCTGCTCTCTGCTGTGTCTGTGCAGCCAGGGCTCTGCTCTCAGCTGTCTCTGTGCAGCCAGGGATCTGCTCTCTGCTGTGTCTGTGCAGCCAGGGCTCTGCTCTCAGCTGTCTCTGTCTGCTCTCTGCTGTGTCTGCGCAGCCAGGGCTCTGCTCTCAGCTGTGTCTGTGCAGCCAGGGCTCTGCTCTCTGCTGTGTCTGTGCAGCCAGGGCTCTGCTCTCAGCTGTGTCTGTGCAGCCAGGGCTCTGCTCTCTGCTGTGTCTGCTCTCTGCAGCCAGGGCTCTGCTCTCAGCTGTGTCTGTGCAGCCAGGGCTCTGCTCTCTGCTGTGTCTGTGCAGCCAGGGCTCTGCTCTCAGCTGTCTCTGTGCAGCCAGGGATCTGCTCTCTGCTGTGTCTGTGCAGCGAGGGCTCTGCATTCAGCTGTGTCTGCTCTCAGGTGTGTCTGCAGTACAGTACACTGCTGAGTCTATATAACACTACAGTGTCAGATACAGCTCATAGGTCAGACGACAGCCTGCAGCTTCCCAATCGGGAACCAGTAATTCTGCTCCCGGAGCTGGAAAACAAATCCACCCACCTCCTCCGCCTCTTACATCACAGCGGAACTGCTTTCTGTGATGCGTACCCCGGCGCCAGCTGCCTCCCGATGACATCACAGCCCGTTTCCAGCTGCGCTGGGGTGGTGAGATGAGCGGATATTCACACCGCAATCCTCTACCCGGCCCCTGCAAAACACACTCAAACTGTTCCAAACGTGTCCCACACACAGAGGCTGCCAGCTTCCAGCACTGGCACCTGCTCTGCGGGGGGGTCCACATCTCCATGGCAACCCAAGAACCCACCTCACATCACCCCGACAACATCCTTGCGACACATTCCACAGCAATGACAGCACGATGGGTGCAGATGGCGTGATTCTCTGCATGGTCACTATACATTTAGGGCTGTATTCACAGAGGGGTGATGAAGAGAATACCGGCTGAGATAGCTGGCCGATCATGATGTCTCTGTTTTGAATCGACTTTCGCAGCTGAATTCCCGAGAGGTGCGTCGGGCCTGTCTGGGCTTTAAAGCAGATGCTGTTATTGAGAATAAGCACGACAGAGTCTCAATAAGGTACGCTTGACGTTTTCTTTGCGATCCTCAGACAGTCATTCCCCGGCACAGTGTTTTCTGTGATGTCTGTTACCAGGATACACTGGAGAATTATTCATCGGAAGAGGAAACGGATCACATTTACAATGTTGGTGTTTTCCTGCCAGCAGACCCTAAATTGCTGTTCTAGGGGGAGGGGGTGTGATTGTGTTAACGCTCAGCACATTTCCTGCTCTCTCGTTCATGTTAAATGATTTCAAATACACTTTCAAAGGCAGCCCCCCTGCACAAGAATCGATGGCATTCAACCCAGCGAATCTCCCTGAAAACGGCTTGATGATTTAAAGGGTCTCGCTGCTGCAATTTCCTCTCAGGTAAGAACGGGACTCGACCCCCACCCACCGGGGGCGCCATCATTAACTTGCTCTTACTCTGGGTAATTGATTCTGCAGTTCCCATGATCACAGCAGCATGCGATTGTGATGTCACACATACACGCTGTGATTCGAGGGATACAGTGCACAGATATAATGGATTACCAGACCCTGCTTCTGTTATGCGTCCAAGATCACCTACAGATATCCCAGTAGCCCCAATTCCGACACATGCCTTGTATCCGCTAGCATGCCACAGTGCCACCTATTGACTGAATCTTACCGTGCCGCTCTTTGTGTCAGTAAATAACTTTTCACTTGTCAGTAGCCGGTTGATCTTAAAACTTGTCAGATTGGGCCTTCTTAAAAGCATCCCAAAGATTCAGTATCAGCATCAGCTGGGTAACCCTTGGTAACCCTTTGTAACCCTTGGTAACCCATTCCACCCCTCACCGCTGTCTGTGTTAAGAACCATCTCCTAACCT
>NC_054549.1:9823926-9890336 GCF_017654505.1 Polyodon spathula | reverse complement strand
AATTTCAGTATCTCCCATATGATATTTATAATGTACATTTTTATTTCCTGCGTGCAGTACCTTACACTTTTCTCTATTAAATGTCATTTGCCATGTGTCTGCCCAGTTCTGAATCTTGTCTAGATCATTTTGAATGACCTTTGCTGCTGCAACAGTGTTTGCCACTCCTCCTACTTTTGTGTCATCTGCAAATTTAACAAGTTTGCTTACTATACCAGAATCTAAATCATTACTGTAGATTAGGAATAGCAGAGGACCTAATACTGATCCCTGTGGTACACCGCTGGTTGCCACACTGCATTCTGAGTTTTTTCCTCTAATCAGTACTTTCTGTTTTCTACATGTTAACCACTCCCTAATCCATGTACATGTGTTTCCTTGAATCCCAACTGCGTTCAGTTTGAGAATTAATCTTTTGTGCGGGACTTTGTCAAAAGCTTTCTGGAAATCTAAATAAACCATGTCATATGCTTTGCAATTATCCATTATCGATGTTGCATCCTCAAAAAAATCAAGCAAGTTAGTTAGACACGATCTCCCTTTCCTAAAACCATGTTGACTGTCTCCCAGGACCCTGTTACCATATAGGTAATTTTCCATTTTGGATCTTATTATAGTTTCCATAAGTTTGCATATAATAGAAGTCAGGCTTACTGGTCTGTAGTTCCCTGGTTCAGTTTTGTTTCCCTTTTTGAGGATCGGTATTACGTTTGCAATTTTCCAGTCTGTCAGTACCACCCCTGTGTCAAGAGACTGCTGCATGATCTTGGTTGGCGGTTTGAAAATTACGTCCGTCCGTCTTTCATTTCTTTGAGTACTACTGGGAGGATCTCATCCGGCCCAGGGGGGTTGTTTATTTTAAGAGCTCCTTGTCCCTTTAACACTTCTGCCTCAGTTATGCTAAAGTTATTTAAAACTGGATAGGAACTGGATGACATGTGGGGCATGTTGTCAGTATCTTCCTTTGTAAAAACTTGTGAAAAGTAATCATTTAATATATTTGCTATTTTTTTTCATCATCTAAGATTTTGCCATTCGTATCTCTTAAACATTTAATCTCCTCTTTGAATGTTCGTTTGCTGTTGTAACATTTTGGAATTGGTTTTAGCTCCCTTAGCAATGTTCATTTCTATTTCTCTCTTGGCCTTTCTAGCTTCCTTTTTGACTTGCGTTTGCAGTTCTGTGTACTCTTTCTGCGTACTTTCTTTTTGGTCCTTTTTTAATGCTCTGTAAAGTGCCTTTTTTCGCTGAATATTTTTTTTAATTGATCTATTAAACCATTTTGGCAATTTAGGTTTACATTTAGATTTGTCTACTTTAAAGATGTAATTGTTTTGCGCCTCTAGTACTACATTTTTGAAGAACAACCATCCTTCTTCTGTGGGTGTTTTTTTCTATTTTACTCCAATCTATTTCTGTTAGTCTCTGTTTCATACCTTCATAGTTTGCTTTTCTAAAATTGTAAACCTTAGCTTTAGTCATTACTTTTGGGGTTTTAAAAAACACTTCAAATGAGACCATGTTGTGGTCTGAGTTTGCCAGTGGTTCTCTGACCTCTGTTTTAGTTATTCTATCTTCGTTATTTGAAAAGACTAAATCAAGGCATGCCTCCCCTCTAGTCGGTGCCTTGACAAATTGTGTTAGGAAGCAGTCATTTGTCATTTCCACCATTTTTATTTCATCCTTCGTGCTCCCCACCGGGTTTTCCCATTTTATTTGGGGGAAGTTGAAATTCCCCATTAGTATGGCTTCTCCTTTGCTACATGCATTTCTAATGTCATTGTATAACAGATTATTTTGCTCACCGCCTGAATCTGGCGGTCTATAGCATGTTCCTATTATTATGCCCTTTGAATTTTTGTCCGTTATTCTGACCCATATTGATTCGGTTTCATTTTCTTTGTCCAGGTTTAACACCTGGGCTTCAAGATTGTTTCTTATGTATAGCGCTACCCCTCCTCCTCTTCTGTCCTGCCTGTCTCCTATACAGTGTATACCCACAAATATTATATTCGTCCCCATCACTCTCAGACAACCAAGTTTCAGTAACACCTATCACATCATAGTTACCTGTTAGTGCAGTAGCTTCAAGTTCTAGAATTTTGTTTCTGATACTTCTAGCATTTAGATAAATACATTTAATGGTTGTCTTACCTGAGTTGTTGTTCTTGTTTTGATGCGGTCTCCCTTCTGTTTGTTTGTTGATTTCTCCCCCCTTCCTTTCTAATTTAAATGCTTCTGAACCTGCTCGAGGATCTTTTCTCCAAGTAGACTGGTTCCCTTGTTATTATCATGCCGAAACATGAAGTGATGGCGGTGGATGAATGGCACGGCAATGGGCCTCAGGATCTCGTCACAGTATCTCTGTGCATTCAAACTGCCATCGATAAAATGCAATTGTGTTTGTTGTCCGTAGCTTATGCCTGCCCATACCATAACCCCACCGCCACCATGGGGCACTCTGTTCACAATGTTGACATCAGCAAACCGCTCGCCCACACGATGCCATACATGCTGACTGCCATCTGCCCGGTACAGTTGAAACCGGGATTCATCCATGAAGAGCACACTTCTCCAGCATGCCAGTGGCATTTGAAGGTGATCATTTTCCCACTGAAGTCAGGTCAAGACCCTGGTGAGGATGACGAGCACGCAGATGAGCTTCCCTGAGATGGTTTCTGACAGTTTGTGCAGAAGTTCTTCAGTTGTGCAAACCTACAGTTTGATCAGCTGTCCGAGTGGCTGGTCTCAGACGATTCCACAGGTGAAGAAGACGGATGTGGAGGTCCTGGGCTGGCGTGGTTACACATGGTCTGCGTTTGTGAGGCCGGTTGGACGTACTGCCAAATTCTCTAAAACGATGTTGGAGGCGGCTTATGGTAGAGAAATGAACGTTCGATTGATCGTGCTGTTTAATCAGCTTCTTGATATGCCACACCTGTCAGGTGGATGGATTATCTTGGCAAAGGAGACATGCTCACTAACAGGAATGGAAACAAATGTGCGCACAAAATTTGAGAGAAATAAGCTTTTTGTGCATATGGAAAATTATTGGGATCTCCAAAACATGAGACAACACTTTACATGTTGCGTTTATATTTTTGTTTTCTGTGTTTTGTGAGAATCTCTCTCCCTTTCGCTTTGCCCTATATAAATTAAACCATTCATTTTTCCACTGTTGATATTCTGTTATTTTTGATTGTCTGAGCGAGGATCTTGCTGCAGAAGCAAAGGAGCCGCACACACAAGGGTTTGCTCATAATGTCTGCGTGTCTCAGTGAAACCAGGCCCTTCCTCTATGAAAACATTACACAGCTCAATATTTCTATTTATTAAATGGTTACTTCATATAATCTGTTTTTTTTTCTCCAGGTATTACATTTCTTCCCATTTGATATGACATGGTATTTGTTCTGTATATTTATTTCTACTGCAGTTTGTGCTTGGATCA
This sequence comes from Polyodon spathula, assembly GCF_017654505.1. NCBI lineage: Eukaryota > Metazoa > Chordata > Actinopteri > Acipenseriformes > Polyodontidae > Polyodon > Polyodon spathula. Next base: position 9,886,885 of record NC_054549.1, on the reverse strand, counting down.
TTACTGTGCCGTGATTAATAGCAGAAGCAGATTTTTTGAAAGCAGACCCACAACACAATGATACAGCATGACTGGTGTTCTCTGATTATGAGATTTAAAATAATAATTGATAAATGAACACCAGAGTTGTCGTTGAAACATTGTGTTTTGTGCTTGTTTTTTTTTTCTCACAACATCTGTTTGTTTGAATCTGTCAAAGATACAATAGAAGTGATTTTTATTGGATATTTTCAACAGTAAACACCTGCATGTTGTACAAATTATTAGTTAAAGTACTGGAGGGAATATGACAGCAGGCTTGAGTAGCTCTCTGGCTGGCTCAGTATTGGACTATGAGTCCCAGGGTAGTTGGTTCATGAGAGACACGTATTTTCTTCCTCATTCTCAAAAATATTGTTTAATTTAGAGCTGTTGTGAGCTTGCCTTTGAATCCAGCCATGTCTCTCTCAAGCTGGTCCTTATGTATCCCCAGGTCTACATCACAATATGTAATAATGCATTGAGCAAGGAACTGAGCGCTGAGACTGGATAGCTCACCTGCAGAGAGGGGGACTCTGTTTCCCCGAGTTCCAAGTTCAAACCTGTCAGGTGTTGGTGGCTGGTGTTATTCCTCTATTTCTCTTCAAAATCATTACTGATAAACCAGGCATTGGAAAAGGTGATACAGTTGACTCATCTGGTGTCGCTGGGTGGAGTCTGGAGCAAATGTTCAGCAATAAGAGGTTATGACATTTCAGAACTCATAACCTCCTCCTGCTGCAAGCATGCCTAAGTTGTTTTTCACTTGTTGCACCCTGATTTATTATTTTTTTTTTATCATTAAATGTTCGAGTTTTGGGTTTATTAGTGCTCTGTTTATGTGCTAATGCGTTTTGTTTGGGTTTTTTTACATTTTTTGTCAAAAAACAAACAGTAATATTTTCATGAAAAACATTTACTTTTTTAAGTTTAAAAAATACGCCCTCCAGTGGAATAACGAGGTATTGCATGGCAAGAGTAATGTACAGGGTCGCCAGCAGCTCAGTCTTGTTATTGATGTATTTTCCATAGCGTGCCATACTTCAATATTCCACTGGAGGGCGGTAGTTTAACAACTTTTTTTTTCTTAAAATTTCGACCACGATAGAAAATGCTATATGTTTGTTTCATGGGACCTGCTGGCCAGGTAGCTCAGTTATTAGAGAAGCAGCCTAATGACTTTGCAGCTCTGGGTTCAAACCCCCCCCTTGTTAAATTCAGTGCCTGATTGTAGGCAGGTGCTCTGGTGTGGTTGTTTGTTACACTTGGTGCACTGCATTCAGTTCTGTAGTCTTTTGTTTTTAAAGAATGAACCTTACAGACAGTGCTGCACACACCTCTCCTCCAGCCAGATAGACAACACAGGGGTGTGGTTCACTAGCCCTGCATACATACCAGTATTGGTGGACAGGGTTCAGATCTGGGCAATGGAGTTCAATGTGAAACTAAATGTCTAGTGTTTAACATGTATTGTCACAGAATCTTTGAGGCAATGTTAAAGGTAAACTCAGCAGGGGGTGAGCTGCTGGCCTATTTCACCATCCTTGCAACCCTTCAGCTGCACTCATGAAGAATTCAAATACTGGGGCACATTTGAGAGGAGTTTCTGGCTGGCTCAGTTGATAGAGCATTGTTCTTTGATTCTCTTGGTAGCTGGTTCAAGTTCTGCATGAGGTGTCTTTTTTCCTCATTTTCAGAAATATTGTTTCATTTACCTTAGGGACCTACTGTATAATAAGTTTGGGTTTGATATCCTCTCTTCAGGCATGACTCTCTGCATGTGCGCGCGTGCAGCCTCTGACAAGGGAAGTGAATCTCATGTACAAGGTTACAGTGCTCCAACATCACAAGGAGTCAGGTGGTACAGTGGGCTGGTTCACTAGCCCTGCCTGCCTATCCCCTTGGAAGTCTGGGCTCAAAGCCAGCTCTCTTTCTACAGGTGAACTGAGTTTGAAACCAGACCCACAACACAATGGAACAGCATGACTGATGTTCTCTGGTTAAGAGATTTAAAATATTAATTGATAAATGGCCTGGTGTTCTGTGATTGTTTTTTTTTTCCCCACAACGTCATTTGTTTGAATCTGTCAAAGATACAATAGAAGTGACTTTTATTGGATATTTTCAACAGTAAACACCTGCATGTTGTACAGCCTCAGCCTCCACTCCCTGAAGATGGTGGTTCAAATCTGGGTCCTGGAGGTGAGTTCCTGAGGTAAGTAATGCTGTTGGTTGTAAGTCTGGGTGTTGGTTGTAAGTCTGGGTGTTGGTTGTAAGCAGACGCTGGTTGTAACTGACGATGTTAAAGTACTGGGGGGAATATGACAGCAAGTATGAGTAGCTTTCTGGCTGGCTTAGTTGTTAGAGCATTGGACTTTGAGTCCCAGGGTAGATGGTTCAAGTTCCATGTGAGGTTTTTAAAAATATTGTTTCATTTACCTTTTTATCAATAAGGTTTTGGGTTTGAATCCAGTTCAAGTCACAAATGAAACTAAGCTGAATCCCATCTTTTCCCCAGGTCCCCAACACACAGTGTAATAATGTGTTTCACCAGCACTGCAGCCAGCTGGCTGGATAGCTCTGTTGGTAGAGCAGTGGCCTGTGATTCCCAGGTGAGTGGGTTCAAATCCATGACAGGGGTGTGAGTCTTCTATTCATTTTCAAACACTTTACCCATTTTGATAGACTTGGGTCAGTGGTCTAATCATACTTATAATATAAAGAGGCTGATATAAGGTCTTCTGTGCAATGCTAGACTGTCAGAAGCAGGCAGGTGGTGCAGTGACTCATTCCCTAGCATGCTGTGCTGTTGATCTTGGGGGAGTGGGTTCAAATCCAGGTGAGTTCTTCCTTTATTTTCAAAGACTTGTTTAATATCCTATATAAAGCAATGAAAGCAGGCATGGTAGTGAGATGGACTGGGTTCAAATCCGGCAGTTCTTTGCTCGTTTCAAAGGATTTGTGAATTGACCTTATATATAGTGTGACCCAGCACTTTCCTGTGGGAGCTGGTGGTGCAGGGGGTTAATCCCACAGCCTCCTTTTCCTCTCCCTGAAGATGGCAGTTTGAATCTGGGTCCTGGAGGTGACTTCCTGAGGTAAGTAATGCTGTTGGTTATAACTAACAAAGTTGGTTGTGTTTCCACAGATGGTGGAGGAGGAAGAGGGGGCTGGGGCCCCTGCCTGTGGGGGGTTACTAAAAAAAAAAAAAAAAAAAAAAAAAAAAAAAAAAGATTTAGTCCACAGGTCAATTAACAACTCCTTGAACTCCTGAAACTCCAAGGAGAGTGTTGGTTCCAAGAGATTTGTCTCTCCTCCCTCCCCTTGTCTCTGGTACCAACACCTCCACCTTCCACAGCTGGGGGCCCAAACCCCATCTTCATCCTCCTCTTCTGGGGAGGCTGCCCTCCACTTCCTCCACCATCTGTGGAAACACAACCAACATTGTTAGTTACAACCAGCATCATTGCTCACAACCAACACCCAGACTTACAACTAACAGCATTACTTACCTCAGGAACTCACCTCCAGGACCCAGATTTGAACCACTATCTTCAGGGAGTGGAGAAGGAGGCTGTGGGATTAGCCCCCTGCACCACCAGCTCCCACACTATATATAAGGTCAATTCACAAATCCTTTGAAACAAGCAAAGAACTGCTGGATTTGAACCCAGTCCATCTCACTTCCATGAAAGAGCCTGCTTTCATTGCCTTATATAGGATATTAAGCAAGTCTTTGAGAAGAAAGGAAGAACTCAACAGGATTTGAACCCACTTCCCCAAGGTGAACAGCACAGCATGGCAGGCAATGAGCCACTGCACCACCTGCCTGCTTGTGAAAGTCCAGCAGTCTAACCTTGAATATGAGATTCATCCCACTGAAGAGGATAGGGTAATAAGGGGATTCAGAAGGTGGGGTGTAAGCTGAAACACAGGGATATGTCTTTGTTACACAGGACTATGCCCTGATTTATTCTGAGCCATGTGTGTGTTGGTCCTTGTTTGACTGGGCTGGTGTAGTTGGCCAGCTCCCCTCTGTCCTATAAGCCGAGGAATACACACCCTCTGTGTTCCAACAGCTGATTGAAAAACACCTCATGCTTATTGTTATACTAATTACTCTAATCAAAATGAAACAGAATACTAACAATAACACAAAACTAGTTTTTGGTACATCTCTATACAGTACATAGGAGATATATATATGTACACTCTCTCATATATATATAATATATATATATATCAGAGTTTATATATATCATGTATACAGAGTATATATATATATATATATATATATATATATATATTTATATATATATATATATATATATATATATATATAATGTGTTTGTATGGAGGGAGGGAGGGGGTGGTGGGGGCTCCCCGACACACAATGAAAACGATAACCAGAGGTAGAGAAGTTTTAATTTTCAATGAAAAACTATACAGATGTAGTTGTGTATATATAAAGGCAAGTGTCAGAGGGGGAGGTGGGTGTTTGTATGGAGGGAGGGAGGGTTGCACTGTGACTGGTGGTGGTGGTGGTAGGGGGCTGTGTGTGTGTTGAGCTGCTCCCTCAGCCCCTGCAGCTCCTTGGTGTGGGTCCTCTCTCTGCGCTTCATGTCCTCCATGACAAGCAAGCCAGAGTGAACTCCTGAACTCAGCGAATTCCAGCTCAAACTGGGCCAGACTCGCTCGGGTTCCCTCGAAACAGTCGAGACTCGTTCAGGTTCCATTTAAAAAATCCACCGACCAGTTTGCTTTAGACCAGTTTTGAGTTTTATTGTCATCATTATCCTAGTGGAGGCTCCAGTAACAGAGATCTCACTCAGGTTTGTAAGATCTTTACAAAGACACATCAATTCCTTAAAAAGAGAAGAGAGAGCAGGAGAGCAAAGATTGAGCCAGTCACAGTTTGAAGCTTCGCTGTGGTTTTATTTCCAGTCTGTAAATCACGACTCAGAACAAACACTGACTGACAGCAGCCATTCACACGCTTTACAAAAACAAGCCTGCGTTTCCATCACTGGAACTGCCTTCATAGAACTCTGAAACTTGCATCAAAAACAAAAAGAGAGAACCAAAATACAAAAAAATTCCCCAGAAATAATACCGCTGTGTTGTGTTTGTACCATTACTACATCTGAATCACAGAAACAAAACAGCTGTAATGAAAGAACGGGGCTCCACAGGGTGAGCCGCCCAGCGCAGGAAAACAAACTTACTGCAATGCTCTGGGTTTTTATTTTAAATGGATAAAGTGAACGGCTTTGAGAGTGAGGGGATAACAGACAGAACATGAGTAAAAAAAACAACTAAACAAAGAAATCTCTGATCTGAAGAGAGACAGAGAGAGTGCGTAGCGTTGGGGAGGGAGAAGAGAGAGGGGGAGACAGAGAGAGTGCGTAGCATTGGGGAGGGAGAAGAGAGGGGGAGACAGAGAATGCGGAGCATTGGGGAGGGAGAGGAGAGAGGGGGAGACAGACAGAGTGTGTAGCATTGGGGAGGGACAGAGAGGGAGAGAGGGATAGACGAGTGCAGTTGGGTTCTAACTCTGCTGTTTGCGTTTGAGCGCCTCCACTAGGTCGTTCCTGAGGTTCTCCTGCTTGGATTTGTCTGCCAGCGTCTGTACGCTCCTGTGAGAGAGAGAGAGAGAGAGAGAGAGATTAGAAGTCCACTGAAAATCAGTAGCTCCACAGTGTGGATCCTCCACTGCATTGCTCTTCTCTCCTGACATTTAACACAACGCTTCATCCTTAAATCAGAAATCAAAGGAAAATATGGGAATGTGACAAACACAGAGAGCGAGAGTGGAGAGCAGGTGGTACTGTAGAGAGCGAGAGCTGAGAGAAGGCTGTACTGTAGAGAGCGAGAGCGGAGAGCAGGCTGTCCTGCCAGGTAATGATTTCACTCAACAGCTGAAATCAGTGATGGGGCGGCATGCAGCCAAGCGGCATCTCCATTCACATGTGGGTGGCCGATGTCAGCTCTCGGACCAATTAGGTCCACACACAGGCACAGGAGAGGAGTCCTGGTTAAACTTGCGGAGAGGGGGGCGCGTGTGCACACACACACACACACACACACACACACAGGGAGGTACCTGCACACTAGTTCTCAGGCTGCATGAAGATCTGCCTCTGTGTCAGCACCTGAGACAGCTCACGCTGCAGCTGCTTGTACTTCTGATTGTCGGGCAAAGAATCGATAGATCTGAGATAGACAGAGCGAGCGACAGGAAGGAAGGGAGGGAGGAGACCGCGCAGGAAAGAATGGACAGTGAAAGAGAAGGAGCCATTGGAGAAGGAAAGAAGGAGAAAAGGATGGTGAGATGGAGGAATACAAACTCGTTTAGGAAATGCAGAGAGCTAAACCACTCCTAGCAAGATCGAGAACGAAAGCAAAGTAATGAAAGAAAAAACGAACAACAGAGGGGGTCAAGCCTGTATACAGCAACTGGGAGAGGGAATGGGGAGAGGGGAATGGGGAACACGGAGAATGGGGACACTTGGCGTGTGCGTGCTGTGGTTCGCGTGGGCGTGCTGTGGTTCGTGTGGGCGTGCTGTGGTAGGCGTATGGTTGGTGTGGGCGTGCTGTGGTAGGCGTATGGTTGGTGTGGGCGTGCTGTGGTAGGCGTGTGGTTGGCGTGTGGTTGGTGTGGGCGTGCTGTGGTTGGCCTGTGGTTGGTGTGGGCGTGCTGTGGTTGGCGTGTGGTTGGTGTGGGCGTGCTGTGGTTGGCGTGTGGTTGGTGTGGGCGTGCTGTGGTTGGCGTGTGGTTGGTGTGGGCGTGCTGTGGTTGGCGTGTGGTTGGTGTGGGCGTGCTGTGGTTGGCGTGTGGTTGGTGTGGGCGTGCTGTGGTAGGCGTGTGGTTGGTGTGGGCGTGCTGTGGTTGGTGTGTGGTTGGTGTGGGCGTGCTGTGGTAGACGTGTGGTTGGTGTGGGCGTGCTGTGGTAGGTGTGTGGTTGGTGTGGGCGTGCTGTGGTTGGTGTGTGGTTGGTGTGGGCGTGCTGTGGTTGGCGTGTGGTTGGTGTGGGCGTGCTGTGGTAGGCGTGTGGTTGGTGTGGGCGTGCTGTGGTAGGCGTGTGGTAGGCGTGTGGTTGGTGTGGGCGTGCTGTGGTAGGCGTGTGGTTGGTGTGGGCGTGCTGTGGTAGGCGTGTGGTTGGCGTGTGGTTGGTGTGGGCGTGCTGTGGTTGGCGTGTGGTTGGTGTGGGCGTGCTGTGGTTGGTGTGTGGTTGGTGTGGGCGTGCTGTGGTTGGTGTGTGGTTGGTGTGGGCGTGCTGTGGTTGGTGTGTGGTTGGTGTGGGCGTGCTGTGGTTGGCGTGTGGTTGGTGTGGGCGTGCTGTGGTAGGTGTGGTTGGTGTGGTTGGTGTGGGCGTGCTGTGGTAGGCGTGTGGTTGGTGTGGGCGTGCTGTGGTAGGCGTGTGGTTGGTGTGGGCGTGCTGTGGTAGGCGTGTGGTAGGCGTGTGGTTGGTGTGGGCGTGCTGTGGTAGGCGTGTGGTTGGTGTGGGCGTGCTGTGGTTGGCGTGTGGTTGGTGTGGGCGTGCTGTGGTAGGCGTGTGGTTGGTGTGGGCGTGCTGTGGTAGGTGTGTGGTAGGCGTGTGATTGGTGTGGGCGTGCTGTGGTAGGCGTGGTGTGGTTGGTGTGGGGTGTGCGTGGTGTGGTGGCGTGTGGTTGGTGTGGGCGTGCTGTGGTAGGCGTGTGGTTGGTGTGGGCGTGCTGTGGTAGGCGTGTGGTTGGTGTGGGCGTGCTGTGGTAGGCGTGTGGTTGGTGTGGGCGTGCTGTGGTAGGCGTGTGGTTGGTGTGGGCGTGCTGTGGTTGGCGTGTGGTAGGCGTGTGGTTGGTGTGGGCGTGCTGTGGTAGGCGTGTGGTTGGTGTGGGCGTGCTGTGGTAGGCGTGTGGTTGGTACCTCAGCCCGTTGACGATGTCCTTGGTCTTCCCAAAGTAAATCTCATTCAGAGTGCTGCGGATCTTATTCTCCATGTCCTGCAGAGGTATGGAATGGAGGCATGTCAATGAGGACTGCTCTCAACCAATCAGAAACACAGAGACACACACACCTGTTATAACTATTTTTAAGGTTCTGTTAAGAAGCTTGAGTTTATTGAAGGACTACAACGACCAAAATCCTTTGCTTTAAAAGAAATATAACTGACAGGAAGAACAAAACTAAGAGTTCAGTTTCATTCAAATATTTTTGGTTTGATACTTTATACAGGTGATCAACACAGTGTGTGAATTACAAAGAAAAAAAAAAACAAAGTTTGCTAAGAAAAGAAAGAAAGTACTCCTTATTATTTGGACTTTAGCGACGCTATACTCTCCTCTCAGACCTGGCAGGAATTCAGCAGTAACAAAGACCCCCCCTCCCTCCCCCATAACGCTCACACGACTCCTGTGACAGCGCCCGCGTTCACGAGCCCGGCGCCCGCATCCTGAAAGGTCAATGTCACCTCTTCTGATTTAAACCCACTGCAGTGTGAGAGTGTGTGTGTGAAAGAGAGCGCGTGAGAGAGAGAAATGAGACTGCAGTTCCACGTACCTCTACCAGGCGGCCGATGTTGGCTATGTGAGGAGACGACTCGCTGACTGTCTCGTCCTTCTCCATCTGAAACACGGAGCAGAAAAAGATCAGAGATTAGCAAGTCCCTCCTGCAGAGCACAGCCGCACAGCAATTCCCACCGCAGTTCCTCACGGTGACAGCAGGGGGAAGTGCTCTGGCCAGGCTTCTTGTGGGATTCGTGAGGGGAGTGGCCCAGCGCCCCTGGCTAAGTGAGCAATAAAAACAGTGTGTGTGAGAGAGTGAGTGAGAGAGAGAGTGAGAGAGAGTGTTTGTGTTTGGTCCCGGAGACCCAGTGGTCAGTATGGTGACCAGGCAGGGGCTCCAGTGGTCAGTATTGTACCTGTCTGGTCAGGCTGCCCCCCAGGTTCATGGTGCCAGAGCCGGTCTTGGTGGTCTGCAGCCAAAGCATGACTGTCGAGGTCAGCTTGTAGTGGGCAGTGCGACCGCTGGACTTCTCCTGAGAGAGAGAGAGAGAGAGAGTGAGAGAAACATGATTGCAGACGTGCAGGTACACAACCTACTCCACCCCAAACCTTGATTTTCTTGGACCCGTCTCCCCTCCCCTCCCCTCCCCTCCTCTCCTCTCCTACCTGCACCTCCACCACGTGAATGGAGTCCCAGCACCCCTTGATTTTCTTGGACCCTCTCCCCTCCCCTCCCCCTCCCCTCCTCTCCTCTCACCTGCACCTCCACCACGTGAATGGAGTCCCAGCACCCCTTGATTTTCTTGGATCCGTCTCCCGCCTTCTTGATGAGAATCACGCCGGCAAAACCGTGATCCAGATCCCAGAGATATACCGAGGACACGCCCCCCTCGAAATACCTGCAGACGAGACGAGACATTACAACCCAGCGCAACCCAACCCCCTCCAATACAACCTCCTCCAACCCAACCCAACCCAGCGCAACCCCGCCCCCTCCAACCCAGCACAACCCCGCCCCCTCCAACCCAATCCAGCGCAACCCCGCCCAGAACATCACAACACCACCACACAAGGACACACCCCCCTTCGAAATACCTGCAGACGAGACGAGACATTACAACCAAGCGCAACCCAACCCCCTCCAACCCAACCCAGAACATCACAACACCACCACACAAGGACACACCCCCCTCGAAATACCTGCAGGGGGAGAGGCCACACCCCTGAACACACAGCACAGCACAACAGGTCTGTACTGGTACTCACAGATCTGTGTACTGGTTTGTACTGGTACTCACAGGTCTGTACTGGTACTCACAGGTCTCTGTACTGGTCGAAGGCGTTGTTTGCCTCGACCTCCAGTTTGCGCAGACGGGCCGAGGGCATGGCACCATCATCGATCGGGGGCTCATACTTATTACTCCAGGGGGACCTGAGGGGAGAAGAGAGAGACTGAGAGAGGACAGATAGAAGAAAGAGACAGAGAGAGGACAGACAGAGCAGAGACGAGACGAGACAGATGAGAGAAGAGGACAGACCGAGGAGAAACAGAGGAGTGGACATTGAGGGGAGAAGAGAGAGACTGAGAAAGGAGAGGAGAGAGACAGAGAGAGGACAGAGGAGAGATGAGACAAATGAGAGAGGAGAAGAGGACAAACCAAGGAGAAACAGGAGGAGAGAGTGGGCACTGAGGGGAGCAAGAGAGAGAGAAGAGGAAAGGCAGTATACACACACAGCACTGACTGACACACACATATACCGACACACAGGTAGCCGCAGTGCCCTGGCTCACCTGTAAGAGTCCCCGTCTCGGTTGTAGTCGCACAGCAGGTAATCCTTCCCCACTATCTTGTCTCGGGCGATCTTGAGAGGCTGGTCAACCGAGGACAGCAGGTCCTCACAGAGACTGGGCACCTGGGATACAAGAGAGAGTTAGACAAGACTGTACCGAGGACAGCAGGGAGAGAACGCACACCTACAGTGCTATCCTAGAACACCTGATCCCAGCTCTGTCCAGCAGAGGGCACTCATGCACTGTAAGAGAGAGGGGCTAATTTACATTGACAGGAGCCGAGCAACACAAAAAACAAGAGCGAGAGAACGCTCTCTGGAGTGCTTTGAGAAAACTGCCAGAACATTGCCTGATAGGACTATGTAAGGGAAAAGCAGAGAGTAGCGCACACACACACCGAGACACACACTGAAACACACACACTGTCTGCATTGCACACACACTGACACACACACACTGTCTGCATTGCACACACACTGACACACACACTGTCTGCATTGCACACACACTGACACACACACTCTGTCTGCATTGCACACACCGAGACATACGCACTGTCTGCATTGCACACACCGAGACATACGCACTGTCTGCATTGCACACACACACCAGGGAGGAGGGATGTATATTTATTTTTATCATTGGCATTTTCACATGCCATTCTCCTGCAGACACACTGAAAAAGCAACGCGGGTTCCGAGAGCAGCAACACAGTCCTGCTGCTGCCAAGTGTCTGTCTGTCTGTGATGTGTGTTAATGAGTGCAAGGGAAGTCTGCTCGAAAGTGAGCGACTGCAGGAGTAAATGCACACCTGTGAATGTGACTGTCAGTGAGCGAGGAGGAGGAGGAGGAGGAGGAGGAGGGTGGGAGATATGAGATGAGCAGTGTGTCCCGTCACAGCACAGCACTCACACAGAGAGAGAGGAGGAGGAGGAGGGCAGGGTGGGAGATATGAGATGAGCAGTGTGTCCCGTCACAGCACAGCACTCACACAGAGAGAGAGGAGGAGGAGGAGGAGGAGGAGGGTGGGAGATATGAGATGAGCAGTGTGTCCCGTCACAGCACTCATGCAGAAAGAGAGAGAGAGTATTGAGTAACGATCCCTCTCTCGCAGGACAGCACTCACACAAAGGGCTACAAATTGAGAGTCACTCGCCCCCCCCACCCAAGAAAGCTGCCCTTGTTTCCGCAGAAACACAATCCACTAAGCCTGCCTGCCACCCACTACCCACTGCCTCACAGTTAACCCTTTCAGCGCCGTGCAGCAGTGTGCAGTGAGCTCCTGGAGGGGGAAGGAGCTGCAGTATATCAGGAGAGATAGAGAGAGACAGAAGAGACAGAGAGAAAGACAGAGAGAAGAGAAAGACAGAGAGAGAGGACAGACACAGAGAGCGAGAGCGAAGAGAGAGAGAGAGAGAGAGAGAGACACAGAGAGCGAGAGAGAGAGAGTTTACAGTTAGAAACACGACGAGTTACAGGGCTGCTAATGAGCGCCGAGGGCTGCTGTTGATCTGAGTCGAGGAAACAGCAGACAAGCGAGTGCTAATCCGGGGGCAGGACTCGACGTTGAACCAGAAAATAAATACATCTGAGAACCATCAGGAACTCTGTGAAGAGAAACGAGCTCCCTGTGTGGCCCACTCTACAGCTCTAGCTCCACTCACCAGGTCGATGAGGTCACTCAGGTTCTTCTCAATCTGCTGGGGAGGCAGGCGCCTCATCAGGTCCAGAGCACAATCCAGCTGCTGGTCATTCTGTAGACAAAAGACAATGAGAACATAAAGCACGCTGTATAAATACACACAGAGAATCTACTGCTTATTAATATAGAAGAACACAGAGCAACCCACCCTCCCAGAGCTCCCAGCACAGAGCATCTACATGCTGTCCTCGTGTGTGTAGAAACAGCACAGCCATTGACACAGAGAAGCGTGCAGCAAGTCCAGCTCCCTTTCCACTGCTAAACTGTGGCTGCATCACATCGCTGTCAATCAGATGCACTTGATGTGTGATCACGGAGAATTATTATTATAATCACTTTAAACATTTTAACGTGTAATCAAAATTAAAATATGTTTCAGTAATATGATCTAATGACACGCTGCATCCATAATATCAGTATTCCAGGTGGGATTGTTCCATTATAATATCAGTATTCCAGGTGGGATTGTTCCATTATAATATCAGTATTCCAGGTGGGATTGTTCCATTATAATATCAGTATTCCAGATGGGATTGTTCCATTATAATACTAGGATAGCTGCAACATACAGGACATTGTTTTGTCTGCGTGTCCTAAGCGTTCACACTCACTGTTTTTAAAAAGGTTCTAGGTTAAGGGCTGTGGTTTTTAAATTAGGACAGTGTGAAGAAAATGAACCACAAATAGCCAGACCACAACACAACACAACAATACAACACAACACACGTGACTGATGTGCACTGTGGCCTAGCTAGTAATCGCAGCATGGAGCTCAATTTTTCCATGCCTGAAACTCATGCTTCAACTTTTGGAAAATGGCTCGCATACCAGTCCATAAAGTAGTGCTTCCCAAAACAGAAACACTCCCACAAATGCAAAATAATGTTAAATATGAAACACATTACCATCACAAGCTACGTACACATTTCATTTTAAATGATGCATCTGTTGCTAATATATCTGATCTACTGCGATATGCACATTCCCTTATCTAGCGTCATACTGTCGAAGAAATCCGATCTACTCATCAATATAAATGATACTTACAAAATACATTTTAAATGATTTATTAATATATCCGATCTTCTTATTTCCCAGCCTAAGCTCGTAGACATTAGAAACAATGGAACCTCCCCTTTAAATTCTAGAGCTTGATCAACTTATTTGCAGATCTATATATTTCCTCAGATAGCGGCACCAAGCAGCACAGTATTCACATCTATCTACCGTGATGAAATCAGACTCCCATTGCACAGCAATCTGATCCATTCCTGGGCTCACAAGTTCAATGAGCTTGTTAGCTAGACACACTGGGGCTGATCGAACCCAGAGTGAAACCTGGACTGGATCACACTGCTGTGCAATAGGAGCCCGATTCCCATCCCTCGCTGGTTCTGAGGCTCAGGGTTCAGAGCGAATCAAAGCTGCTGCCTGCCGCTCTTTCAGTGGGGATTGCGGGCCGAGCGAGTGCAACAGGAAGAGTTTGAGAAGGAATGTTACCACAGGTTTTAAAATCCCTGCAGGGAGCCCACACTGACGGCATCACAGAGCCCTTTCTGAAACTCATTTACAAAGGCGCCCCACATTCACAGAGTGATCGGATTGTATCTGTCTGGCAAAGCCTTTTCCAGCAGAAAGTCAAATACTACTACCACTACTAGTAATAATAATGGATAACAGATAACCATAACGATAATACTAATAACAGATAACAGTGGTAATATTCACAGTATCTGCACACACCCCTGACAGGCTTCATCAGACTGCCAGCTCCCTACAAACCGGCCCTCCACCGCGGCTGGCTGGGTAGACCCTTAACCCTGCTAAAGTCGCTTGTTGGAAGCGGAGCGCCAGTAGCCGGTCTCGCTGGCCGCGTCGTGCTTCTCGTTTGATTCACAGACTCACCATTGCAACCCGCGCTGTGTGTGTCTCTGCACCGAGCCGCCGCTTCCACTTCGAGGAGGAACAACAAACAGACCGCCGCCTCTGTGATGTCACAATAGCAATGCGACAGTCACGTCCGGTCACGTGCTGTACCTGCGCTCGCTCTCCAGTGTCCCGGATCTGAGGCTCAGAGCTGCAGTCCAGTCCAAATGCACGGCTCCGGTTCCGCTAGCTTCACAAACAAATTGCCACAGCAGCACCAAACCGCTTTCAATCCTCCCACCACTGTTTGCTAAACAGGACCGCTGCACTATCCCTCGAAGTGGGAGGTTTCCATAGATACGCGAGTCTGACCAGTGAAAACACGAACAGCAACGAGATGCTGACAAAGACCCAATCCAGCCTCCTTCATTTCAAACCCTGTTTACAAAGACCCAATCCAGCCTCCTTCATTTCAGACCCTGTTTACAAAGACCCAATCCAGCCTCCTTCATTTCAGACCCTGTTTACAATGACCCAACCCAGCCTCCTTCATTTCAGACCCTGTTTACAAAGACCCAATCCAGCCTCCTTCATTTCAAACCCTGTTTACAAAGACCCAATCCAGCCTCCTTCATTTCAAACCCTGTTTACAAAGACCCAATCCAGCCTCCTTCATTTCAAACCCTGTTTACAAAGACCCAATCCAGCCTCCTTCATTTCAAACCCTGTTTACAAAGACCCAATCCAGCCTCCTTCATTTCAAACCCTGTTTACAAAGACCCAATCCAGCCTCCTTCATTTCAGACCCTGTTTACAAAGACCCAATCCAGCCTCCTTCATTTCAGACCCTGTTTACAAAGACCCAATCCAGCCTCCTTCATTTCAGACCCTGTTTACAAAGACCCAATCCAGCCTCCTTCATTTCAGACCCTGTTTACAAAGACCCAATCCAGCCTCCTTCATTTCAAACCCTGTTTACAAAGACCCAATCCAGCCTCCTTCATTTCAAACCCTGTTTACAAAGACCCAATCCAGCCTCCTTCATTTCAAACCCTGTTTACAAAGACCCAATCCAGCCTCCTTCATTTCAGACCCTGTTTACAAAGACCCAATCCAGCCTCCTTCATTTCAAACCCTGTTTACAAAGACCCAATCCAGCCTCCTTCATTTCAAACCCTGTTTACAAAGACCCAATCCAGCCTCCTTCATTTCAAACCCTGTTTACAAAGACCCAATCCAGCCTCCTTCATTTCAAACCCTGTTTACAAAGACCCAATCCAGCCTCCTTCATTTCAAACCCTGTTTACAAAGACCCAACCCAGCCTCCTTCATTTCAAACCCTGTTTACAAAGACCCAATCCAGCCTCCTTCATTTCAAACCCTGTTTACAAAGACCCAACCCAGCCTCCTTCCTTTCAAACACCGGGAACGTGTGCACTATAATATATATACCGCGCCCTGGCCATTAGTAAGATGCCTGCAGCAGCTGTGCACTCTGGCCGCAGTGAGGCGCCGTGGCTCTTCCAAACACGCCGCACAATATTCTCGGCTCAGGAATGTTGCAACACAAGCCTCGCAGCCGCCTGCAGAATCCGAGCTGTGCAAATGAAAGCGTCTGAACACGCAGCTATCTCCAAGCAGGGCTAAGCATTACAAACACCACGGGACCTGCTTCGAAGAAAACGCACGTTTTCAAATAGCGGGTACAATAATAATAATGTCCCTGCTCAACCCGGACACGAGTTCACTACCGACCGGTACAAAGGGGAATAAAACTAGTTTCGAGTTGACCGAGTCAGCGAGATTCCACGGGAGGAGGAGAGACAGAGAGAGAGAGAAATATATATATATAAACATGACTGCTTCATGGCATGCAGTATTTTTAAACACTGCAGTTTACACACAGAGAGAGAGAGAGAAAGAAAACACACAGACAGGTATACGGACCCGATCCCCTGATATCGAGCGCATTCAGACATATCAATATGAAGCCCCATTCCTGATATCGACTACAGTATGAACCCCCATTCCTGATATCGACTACAGTATGAACCCCCATTCTCTCAATGACTGAAGCGCGCACAACGCGAAGTCCTCCCGTGCCTGCTGTCACCATTACTCTTATTATTATTATTATTATTATTATTATTATTATTATTATTATTATTATCGCTACTCACACACAGTAACCCACCCAAGCAGTCCTCCCTCCCGCGGGTCCAGCGCCCGGTGCGCAGCGCGCCTGCCCCTGCCCTCGCCGCCCCGCTGCACGGACACGCTTACCATGTTCCCCGGTGTCACTTTGCTGCTGCGAGGTGAAGTTTTCGTGTGTTTTTTTGATCCGATTTTCCAGGAGATCCACTACAGCCCTGCCCAGTCTGCCAATACACTTCCTGTAGAGACAAGGGAGGGGGGGGGTGAACATTGCATATCCGGGTCATGCTGCTTCAGCCTCACATTGGCCAATCAGAGCGCCGCAATCAGCCCATGGCCAAGTATGGAGAGAGAGAGAGGAGAGGAGAGGAGAGAGAGAGAGAGAGAGAGAAAGAGAGAGAGAGAGAGATTGAGAGGAGAGAGAGAGAGAGAGAGAGGAGAAAGGAGATATGATGAGAGAGAGAGAAGAGAGAGATATGATAGAGAGAGAGAGGGGGGGGGAGCATTGATATGAGAGAGGGAGAGAGAGAGAGAGAGAGAGAGAGAGGGGGGGGGAGGAGGGAGGGAGATGATATAGAGAGAGAGGATCAGAGGGGAGGAGATATTAGAGGAGAGAGGGGGGGAGAAGATGATATGATAGAGGGGAGAGAGAACATGAGAAGAGAGAGAGGGGAGTGATAG
The DNA here is from genome assembly GCF_017654505.1 of Polyodon spathula. Lineage (NCBI taxonomy): Eukaryota > Metazoa > Chordata > Actinopteri > Acipenseriformes > Polyodontidae > Polyodon > Polyodon spathula. Next base: position 9,870,187 of record NC_054549.1, on the reverse strand, counting down.
GGGGGGGACCGTAGATGATATACAGAGAGAGATAGAGGGTGGGGAGATGATCTTAGAGAGCTATAGAGAGAGAGAGAGAGAGAGAGGAGAGAGAGCAGAGAGAGAGAAGAGGAGTAGTGACTTGAGAGAGAGAGAGAGAGAGAGAGAGAGAGAGAGAGAGAGAGAGAGAGAGAAGAGGAGAGAGAATAGAGGCGCGAAGTGAGATAGGAGATGATATATGATGGGAGAGAGAGCGAGACTGGAGAGATGGAGATTGATATGAGAAAGAGCGAGAAGAGGCGGAGAAGAGAGAGATAGAGGAGAGAGAGAGAGAGAGAGAGAGATAATATGAGAGAGGAAAGAAAGGGGGGGAGAGGAGATGATATGAAAGAGAGAGACAGAGAGAGGGGGGGGGAGAGTCCACTGGCAGGGGAATGTACTTGGGGAAAGTGAACACTGCTGAATATGGTGGAAGACGCTGTCGAAAGGGAGGGCGGGGTCTCATCTCGGGATTCTGCTGCGAATTACAGTTTATTGCAAAAACACACGAGGTCCAGGAATAGCGCGTCCTGTCCGGGGAGACTGAAACTCTGTCCCAGTGAGGCTCTGAGATCCTGGACAGGGCGGGTCTGTAACTGCCCTCCAGCGCAACCTACTGTGGTCTTTATTTGTTAGACAGGTACAGGCAGGTACGCGTTTGAACATGCATGACATGTCATGGGATGCGCTGCGCCCAGATATAGGCTCGTTTTCACGGGATGTCCCTGGATAGGAGTTGAGAAAGGAAGGAGATCAATAATCAAAAACGGAAAAAGAAAATAATACAAATCAAACAACACTGACAGAAGGGATCAATTTGCAACTGCCGGTTTAAATAACCTGACGTCATCTCCCCCAAACACAACGCAGCGATTCCCTGCAAGCAAACACGCGGATACAGGGCGCGTCACGGAGGGCATTCTGCGCAGAATCTGACCGGTTTAGCCAATGGGTGCGCGCACGGGGATAACGATCAGAAATGCAGCGGCTAAACTAACACCCATAATAACAAACAGCGGCTCTGAGCTCGCCATAGCTCTCGCGATATTCTGTACGCGTCGCCTCACCTCTTATGGGGGGGGGGGGGGGGGGGTGCTGTCGCGATATTTCGCTTCAGGAAGATGTCTGAAGGAGAGTTGGGCAGAAAGTGGGACCGCTGCCTCGCGGACTGCGCCGTGAAGCTCGGTAATTAAAACATTGAAATCAAAGTGAACGAATCAGAACCGGGCCGGTGCATTGCAGCGTGAGGCGCGGCACACGGGACAGTGCGGGGACGCTAGCGCCCTGCAAATCTGCAGGGAGAGCAAGGGCAGGGACATGGGGTCAGAACCGAGGGGTCACTGCGATACAGACCCAACCGAACAGAACCCGGACTGAGCCGGGACGCTGTCGGCTCGGGGAGATTAACGGGGCCGCGTCAGGGAAGAGGTAGGTCACCGGGTAAACGGGCTAGGAGAGCGGACACATTGACAGTGTAGCACAGGCACGGCCACAATTCAATGTGCTGCAGCGTTTAAACTATGCCCTGTAACGTGGTCGGAACCACGGCGCAGCGGCGTGCAAAAAGCCCAGAATTTAGGAGAGAGAGACGAACTGCATGCACAGTGCAGACTCCAACACGCACAGAGCTTCGAGAAACGAACTCCACAGTGCAGTGTGATCCAGGGCCCTTGAGCAGGTGTGGTTTACCATCTCCTGGGTTCAGGGGTCACTGCGTTCCTGCAGACGGTTAGCGCTGATTGAGTTCCGGGCAGGACTTGGGAGAGGAGACGGAGCCAGGAGCCCCCCCAGGAGTGCCTTCGTTCAGACACCTTCTCCCCTGTATTATCAGTGAAGCATTCTCGTGAGCAGGGCTGGGGTGTGACGAGCAGCGTTCTCATGCGCAGGGCAGGGCAGTGTGATGGCCTCTCCTGACTCTGTCCTGTCCTGTGTTCTCTCCTCACAGGGGCTGGGCTGGGGCTCGGGATCGTGTTTTCAGTCTTGTTCTTCAAACGTGAGTATCTCTCTCTCCCCCCCTCTCCAGTCCCGTCGCCTCTCTCTCCCCCCCTCTCCAGTCCCGTCGCCTCTCTCTTCCCCACTCTCCAGTCCCGTTGTGCCTTTCTACCCCCCTCTCCAGTCCCGTCGCCTCTCTCCCTCCTCTCCAGTCCTGCCCCCACTCTCCAGACCCGTCGCCTCTCTCCCCCCACTCCAGACCCGTCGCCTCTCTCTCTCCTCCCTCTCCAGTCCCGTCGCCTCTCTCTCTCTCCCCCCTCTCCAGTCCCGTCGCCTCTCTCTCTCCCCCCCCTCTCCAGTCCCGTCGCCTCTCTCTCTCTCCCCCCTCTCCAGTCCCGTCGCCTCTCTCTCTCTCCCCCCTCTCCAGTCCGGTCGCCCCCACCCCTCCAGTCCCGTCGCCTCTCTCTCCCCTCCTGCTAAGGAACTGTGTGTTTTTCTGCCCGCAGGTCGGACGTGGCCCATTGTCTTAGGTTCAGGGATGGGTCTGGGGATGGCGTACTCAAATTGTCAGCAAGACTTCCAGGCACCTTACCTGCTGCACGGCAAGTGTGTGAAGGTGAGCGCCTCTGCATCTCTCTCTCTCCTCCTCTCTCCTCTGAGCAATTGCTGATGAAGGGCCAGCTCTCTGTGTGTGTGGGGAGGGGCGGCTCTGTATGTGTGTAGGGGGGCTGTGTGTGTGTGTGTGTGTGTGTGTGTATGGGGAGGGGCAGCTCTGTGTGCGTGTGTGGCTCATAATGAAAAGGCACCAGTTCTAGTATTCAGTATTATCCAGTGGAGGGTTGATGCTTCTTGATTTGTGAGCTAATATTTATTTTTTTATTTTTGTCTCCAGGAACAGTAGCAGCATTATGTGTGTGACACTAGGGGGTGCTGTCTGTTTCCTGAGGCTGGCCGGAGCGCCTCTCCACCCCCCTCCCTCTCCCCGGTCCATTCTTCTCATCAACACAGACATCAGCTTGTTTGTCAGCGTGTGCGTTTTGTTGTTGTAATAACGATGATGATGTCATTGCCGCTCTGTTCTGGTGATCACTCTCATTCAATAAAGACAGTTCTGAATTGATGCAGCTGCACAGCAGTGTTTGTGTTTCGGGAGGCGGAGGGTTACCAGGGTTACCAGGCAGACGGCAGCTGTGTCCAGCTGCTGCAATGTTTAAAACATTAGAAATGGGACGGCTTTGGTCTGGGAACAGTTTACAATAGAGGTGACGAGGACACCATTAATCTGAGAGGAGCTGAAAACATCAGCACAGGATCCTCTCATGAGAGAAGAGAGCACTCACACTGAGGGCACTTGCACTGTAATGAGAGAGCAGTCACACTGAAAACATTCACACTGAGAGTGCTGGGGGGCGGCTCCTATCCGAAGCCTGGGCTGGGGAAGCAGGAACGCCAGCCTGCCGGCTCCAGTGCTCTCGGGAATGTCAGGAATGCTGCGGGAATGCCAAGGCCAGGCAGGGAGATGCTTTTATTACTAGCAGGTGATCACAGGGTCCCACAGGAAATTCAGATTCACCTTCCAGCCAGGCAAACAAGGGGAGAGGAGAGGGGAGAGAGAGGATGGTGAATTGGCAAGTTTTAGCTAAGTAATTTTTGGACTGGACAATCGGTTTGTAGGTTATTAAACTCGTCATTGACATTGCCGTGGACAGCACCGGGATTTTTAAATTGACAGATTCAGAAACTATGCATTGTTTCCTCTCTCTCTCCCACACTCCCTCTCTCACCCCCCTCTCCCTCTGACTCTGTCCGCCGAACCTTCTGTCCTCACTCAATGGGATCTCACTGGCAACTGAGCGTGAGAGCAGCGTGCCAACTCTCCCTCTCTGTCGTCCTAATTCTGTCCATCTCAATGGTATCTCACTGGCAACTGAAGCGTGAGGACTCTGCAGATAGAGAGAGAGAGAGAGAGAGAGAGAGATGAAGAGAGATGAGAGATAGAGAGAGAGATGAGAGAGAGAAGAGAGAAGAGAGGGGAAGGTAGAGAGAGAGAGACAGAGAAGGGGAGGTAGGGGGAGAGAGAGAGAGAGCCAGAGGAAAGAGGAGAGAGGAGAAGAGCGGGGAGGGAGGGGGGGAGAGAGATAGAGAGAAGGGAGGGAGAGAGAGAGCGAAGAGGATGGGGGGGGGGGGGGGAGAGAGGGAGGAGGGGAGAGAGAAGGAGAGAGAGAGGGGAGGGAGGGGAGAGCTCATTGATCTCGCTTCAATTAGGACTCTCCGGCAGGAGAGATAGTGAGAGAGAGAGAGAGGGGATGTAGTGGGAGAAAACTAGAATATCAGCGAGTTGAGGAGGGGAGATAGAGAGAGAGATGGTAGGGGATCCAGAGTATAGCTGGAGAGACAGCGAGTAGAGCGGGGTAGGAGGTAGACAAGAGAAGGAGGGCAGGCAGAGCGTGCGAGAGAGGGACGAGATCGATGGTCTGGATGGAGCGAGAGAGAGAGAGAGAGACGGGTATGGGGTAGAGAGACTGGGCGAGCGACGAGGAGGGAGGGTGAGAGAGACAAGAGATCGAGTGTCGGGGAGGAGATAGTGTAGATAAGCGCGAGCTAGAGAGATAGAGAGAGAGAGGAGGTACAAAAGACACAAAAAGGCAATACAGCCATAGAGCCGGGTGGGGGGTGGTAATCAAGGGGGTAGGTAGGGACAAAGGGGATACAACACGAGAGGTATACAAGAGAGGACTAGATGGGGGGGGTCCGAGGGGGGTGAAGAGGGGTAGAGCCGGTTGATAGGTGGGGGGAGGCGGGGAGAAGTAGAGGGCGAGAGAGCTGGATCTAGAGACTATGGGGGGAGAGAGTGGGAGACTAAGAGCGAGACCGCCATAGATACATCGGGAGGAGATATGGATGTGGTAATGGATAGGTGGATAGTACTGGAGTTTAGAGTATAGACAAGAGGTGTCGAGCGAGACTGATATAGAGGAGGAGAGAGGCGAGAGAGGAGTATCGGGATTAGCGAGACGAGAGATGACGAGAGTAGAGAAGATATAAGGGAGAGGGATGTGATGATAGTGTATCTGAGAGAGGGTACTGAGTCTATCTCCGAGCGCTGGCTGTGGGGTGGGATTTCTTCCTAGGACGGATGCGCTAACGCTATATGTCAAGTGGATAGGACGTGAATTCTCTCTTACGAGGAGTGATCTCGGTGCTCGCTTCATCAGTTATCACATATATTAATCTGCTGGTGATCTATCTTGGAGTCTGCGAGATGATTCTCCAGGTCTCTCGATAGCAGGATAGAGTCGATGACACTCACTCTTGCGAAGAGCGGTCTCTAGTCCTGTAGCCCGAGTTTTATGTTGTGTTTACGGAAATCATGCGCGACATTGTGGTGGTATTTTAGGCATTCATCGGTCTCTTTTACATCGTGACTCTAGCATGGCTCATTGAGAGAGAGGGATCTTCTTATACTTATTACGTCTGTACTGGTTAGCCTATTGGATCGCTAGTCACAGCTGGGATAATCTCTCTAGTATATAGCAAAAGTCGCCTTGACGGTTTTTTCTTTCTTACTGTTGTTTGTTTGTGTTGTGTTTTTATTTGCGGGCTCGCGCTCTCGCATATCTGCTGCTGTGTCACCGTTCGACGCTAGCATACAACCATTTCTATACTGTACTACTAAGGGCGACTCACTATAGGTCCATCTTTTCTCAACTCTCGGATCTCTGCATTTTCGATCCGCTTACTCTCCTTTCTCTCTTCTCTTAGCGCGATAGCTATCGAGAGAGAGAGCGAGCAGAGAGGAGAGATAGAGAGGGAGAGAGAGAGAGAGAGAGAGAGGATGAGAGAGAGAGAGAGAGAGAATGTGAAGGTAGAGTTGTTGAGATGGAGAGGGAGAGAGAGAGAGATGCAATGCAAAGTCAGTTCAGAACAGCGCGGCACCTGCGCGTCCCGGGGCGCGTTCCGCTCACCCTCCCACCCGGCGCATTTCCCTGAATCATTTGGCTTCAAGATGTTTTTGATAGTGTAAGGTTTTTTTTTTGGTGGGGGTCCAGCTCTGACGCTGTTATTGACCATTTCTTCTGCGTGTCCTACTTCCATCTTCGGATTCTTCTCAATACAAACCCCGGTCTCGTTGCAGAGACCCTCGGCGCGCCGGATCACGGGACCCTGACTGAACCCTTTGCGGGTGTGCAAGCACTGAGCCCGGACTGCTCCCTCGCACCCTGCCAGCGCCGACCAGCGCGCACCGCAAACAGGACTGACACCGTTTCATGTCTTTTTAAAAAGTGGTAAGTGTAAAAGAAAACCGTCTTTTTATATTATTCTCTCTCCTCTCGCTTCTTTCCTTCGTTTCTAAGTTATTTTTTCTAAAAGTTATTTTATCCTGCGTTTTTTTTTCTTCCTGTCTCGTATCGGAGAGAATTGCATTTATAAAAGCAGCCTCCTAATGCGACGTGCCCTTTTCTGCACGCATTTTATCTCGATGATAAATGATGAAATTGAGCTTTTTAAATCCCAGCAAACCGACAATGAGTTGCAGATGTGAAGCGACCCCGAGCCGCCTAACCTGCGTGTCGCAGGAGAGAGAGAGAGAGAGAGAGAGGAGAGAGAGAGAGAGAGAGAGAGAGAGAGAGAGAGAGAGAGAGAGAGAGAGAGAGAGAGAGAGAGAGAGAGAGAGAGAGAGCGCAACAATAAAACAAACAGAAAGAATATACGATTCGACTTGATAATAGTAATCATATTTATAACCATAATTCCAAACGTGCTGTGGACCTGGGCGTGTAGCGACGTCGTTTGCAAATTGAGAAGTTTGTGTAAGGCGGCTTCCTAGTGCAGATCAGAAGCGTGTTTTAATAAATCTCTCCGCTCGCTCGGCTGGTCGGGCTCTGAGAGCACTTGGCGACCCTGCTGTCAGTCGCTGTGTTTTTGCAGACGGAGGAGAGACTGCAGTTCCGAAAAGCGACACGAGGATTTATAGAGCGACACGTTCCAGCGTCTGGGTCCTGTGTTGCAGCACGTTACTTGAGTGTTTTTACGAGGTTAATTAACTTTATTAAACGTCATCAGAAAAATATATTTCAGGGCATCTTGCATATATTCGTGCTGTTCAGAATAATATATTTCAGAGCATCTTGTATATATTCGTGCAGATCGGAGTAATATATTTCAGAACATCCTGTATATATTCGTGCAGATCGGAGTAATATATTTCAGAGCATCCTGTATATATTCGTGCAGATCAGAGTAATATATTTCAGAGCATCCTGTATATATTCGTGCAGTTCAGAGTAATATATTTCAGAGCATCCTGTATATATTCGTGCAGTTCAGAATAATATATTTCAGAGCATCCTGTATATATTCGTGCTGTTCAGAGTAATATATTTCAGCGCATCCTGTATATATTCGTGCAGATCGGAGTAATATATTTCAGAGCATCCTGTATATATTCGTGCAGATCGGAGTAATATATTTCAGAGCATCCTGTATATATTCGTGCAGATCAGAGTAATATATTTCAGAGCATCCTGTATATATTCGTGCTGTTCAGAGTAATATATTTCAGAGCATCCTGTATATATTCGTGCTGTTCAGAGTAATATATTTCAGAGCATCCTGTATATATTCGTGCAGATCAGAGTAATATATTTCAGAGCATCCTGTATATATTCGTGCAGATCAGAGTAATATATTTCAGAGCATCCTGTATATATTCGTGCTGTTCAGAGTAATATATTTCAGAGCATCCTGTATATATTCGTGCAGATCGGAATAATATATTTCAGAGCATCCTGTATATATTCGTGCAGTTCAGAGTAATATATTTCAGAGCATCCTGTATATATTCGTGCAGTTCAGAGTAATATATTTCAGAGCATCCTGTATATATTCGTGCAGTTCAGAGTAATATATTTCAGAGCATCCTGTATATATTCGTGCAGTTCAGAATAATATATTTCAGAGCATCCTGTATATATTCGTGCAGTTCAGAGTAATATATTTCAGAGCATCCTGTATATATTAGTGCAGATCGGAATAATATATTTCAGAGCATCCTGTATATATTCGTGCAGATCAGAATAATATATTTCAGAGCATCCTGTATATATTCGTGCAGATCAGAATAATATATTTCAGAGCATCCTGTATATATTCGTGCATTCTTGCAGTGAACGTAGGAATATAAGTCGTCGTCTGTATATATAAAGTCTTCGGCATATATATTCATGCAGTACGTCAAGAATTATCCCGGCATATTAAATTATATATATATATATATATATATATATATATATATATATATATACCCGAGTGAAGGGAGGGTTACTGAAGACACAGTGAAAGAAACAGTTGGGTTTTTGCAGTGCAGTGAATTACTGCTTAGGATAGACCAGGCACAGTTGTAATGGGTTCTTACCGTTCTCTCCATTACGCACAGATGATTAGAGCTAGTTTGACCACTTTGATACACTTTGAGACATCTGTCCTCTACCAATCCCCATAGCTATCCTGTTTGAAATGCTGATATACAGGCAACAAGAGCTCTTGAAATCTAAAGTGTCAGATGTTACAACTGACCCCATGGCCAAGGTCAGGTGTAACACTCAGTGAAGAATAATTAAATAAACAACAACACATTTCTCAGACTCAGCAATGTAATGTTTTATTGAATGAGATGAATTTTCACATCAAACAAATATGTTTGTTTTTCTTTAACTGAAAAACTGAATATCTTTACTGAAGAACAAAAATGTTCACATAAAGCATTTTCAAAACTTTCTAACATCCCTAAATTCCTAGGCCTTATCAAGCAAGAATGTGTCTCTGTGTCACAGCTGTGATGTGTCTCTGAGTCACAGCTGTGATGTGTCTCTGTGTCACAGCTGTGATGTGTCTCTGAGTCACAGCTGTGATGTGTTTCTGAGTCACAGCTGTGATATATTTCTGAGTCACAGCTGTGATGTGTTTCTGAGTCACAGCTGTGATATATTTCTGAGTCACAGCTGTGATGTGTCTCTGTGTCACAGCTGTGATGTGTCTCTGAGTCACAGCTGTGATGTGTTTCTGAGTCACAGCTGTGATGTGTTTCTGAGTCACAGCTGTGATGTGTCTGTGTCACAGCTGGGATGTGTCTCTGAGTCACAGCTGTGATATCTGAATATTGTGTTTCCTGCAGTGCAAGATTCATGAGCCCCAATATAGTTCAGCTAATGGTGTATGGGGTTAATTGTAACACGTGTTACAGCTGGCCCCAACCCAGGGAGCCATTACTAAACCTCATTTTCCAGCAAGAAGTAACAAGACAGAGATCAGGGATGAGAATGCTGAAATCCTGGCGCCATAAGCTGGATAAGACAGCTCTATATCACAAGAAGAACACGGAGGAGACAATTCACTCTACTCGGTCACAAACCCATCTCTGTAGCTACAATCTCTTCACTCTACTCGGTCACAAACCCATCTCTGTAGATACAATCTCAGGACACGGGATCTTGAGATCTTGAGTCGGGCTCCAGGCAGCGCCCCCTCCTGGCGGCACACTGCAGCGAGTCGGGCTCCAGGCAGCGCCCCCTCCTGGCGGCACACTGCAGCGAGTCGGGCTCCAGGCAGCGCCCCCTCCTGGCGGCACACTGCAGCAAGTCGGGCTCCAGGCAGCGCCCCCTCCTGGTGGCACACTGCAGCAAGTCGGGCTCCAGGCAGCGCCCCCTCCTGGTGGCACACTGCTGTGAGTCGGGCTCCAGGCAGCGCCCCCTCCTGGCGGCACACTGCAGCAAGTCGGGCTCCAGGCAGCGCCCCCTCCTGGTGGCACACTGCTGTGAGTCGGGCTCCAGGCAGCACCCCCTCCTGGTGGCACCCTGCATCGAATCGGGCTCCAGGCAGCGCTCTCTCCTCTTCCAGGTGAATTGATTCCAGGTGGCTCTCGGAATGGTTGGAATGTGGGAACCTCTTCCCAATTACAGCCCACGCACTTCTCTCCTGTCTGTCACTGCCGCTCCTTCCTGAGGTGTGCAGAACGTGAGCAGGTGTAATAATGAGATTCTATGATGGGATTACACTGCTGAGGAAATTATCACATCACTGAGTGACAGCTACTGTAGCGACTGGGAATGGATTAACCCTGTCATGAGGATCCAAGATATCGTCACCTGAACTATACAGAGTGTGTGTGTGTGTGTGTGTGTGTATGTGTGTGTGTGTGCCAGTGTGTGTGTGTGTGCGTGTGTGTATGTTAGTGTGCGTGTGTGCCTGTCTGTGTGGGTGTGTTTGTATTTGTCAGTGTGTGTGTGAGTATGCCAGTGTGCGTGTGTGTGTGTGTGTGTGTGCTTGCAGCTCAGTGTCTGACTCTGCTCTTGTAACTGCACAGTAAATAAACAGCTCCCTGCTCCTTGATCACTGGCAGCTTCAGGCTTCCTCGCTGTGCATGTGTTTGTGCTGCTTCAGGGAAATGTAACCCTGAAATCAATCCCAGCACGGGGCAAAGCTTCCCAACTCAGCCGGCTCTATGCTGCAGTCAAACAGTGGCGCCACCCTGTGGCCTGCAAGTGCAGGTCCTGCATTCAGTGTTTCTTTCTCTGTGGACAGTGTTGAAGGCTCTCTTTCCCTTCCTCTCTCAGGTTGCTGTAGTGCTGCTGGAGCGATGCCGAGCTGCGTTGTGATTGGCTGGCTTCTGCTGCTGCCAGTTCTGTGCCTGACCGCGCCCGCTCATATTAACCGCCTGGCGCTGTTCCCTGACAAGAGTGCCTGGTGCGAGGCGAAGAACATCACGCAGATCGTGGGGCACAGCGGCTGTGAGGCACAGTCCATACAAAACCGGTGAGTCCCAGAGAGACTGTCTGGCACTGTGTGTGAGTGTGTGTGTGTGTGTGAGTGTGTATATATATTGTGTGTATATATATAAACATCTCTCTCTCTGTCTCCACAGGGCCTGTCTGGGGCAGTGCTTCAGCTACAGTGTGCCCAACACCTTCCCCCAGTCCACAGAGTCCCTGGTGCACTGCGATTCCTGCATGCCAGCCCAGTCACTGTGGGAGGTGGTGAGTATCACTGCTCCCTGAATCACTGCTCCCTGAATCACTGCACCCTGAATCATTGCTCCCTAAATCACTGCATCCTGAATCACTGCTCCCTGAATCACTGCACCCTGAATCACTGCACCCTGAATCACTGCACCCTGAGTCCCTGCTCCCTGAATCACTGCACCCTGAATCACTGCACCCTGAATCACTGCTCCCTGAATCACTGCACCCTGAATCACTGCACCCTGAATCACTGCTCCCTGAATCACTGCACCCTGAATCACTGCTCCCTGAATCACTGCACCCTGAATCACTGCACCCTGAATCATGCACCCTGAATCACTGCACCCTGAATCATGCACCCTGAATCACTGCACCCTGAATCACTGCTCCCTGAATCATGCACCCTGAATCACTGCACCCTGAATCACTGCTCCCTGAATCATGCACCCTGAATCACTGCACCCTGAGTCACTGCTCCCTGAATCACTGCACCCTGAATCACTGCACCCTGAATCCCTGCTCCCTGAATCCCTGCACCCTGAATCACTGCACCCTGAATCACTGCTCCCTGAATCACTGCACCCTGAATCACTGCACCCTGAATCATGCACCCTGAATCACTGCACCCTGAATCACTGCTCCCTGAATCACTGCTCCCTGAATCACTGCACCCTGAATCACTGCTCCCTGAATCACTGCACCCTGAATCCCTGCTCCCTGAGTCCCTGCTCCCTGAATCACTGCACCCTGAATCACTGATCCCTGAATCACTGCACCCTGAATCACTGCACCCTGAATCACTGCACCCTGAATCACTGCACCCTGAATCACTGCTCCCTGAATCACTGCACCCTGAATCACTGCACCCTGAATCACTGCACCCTGAATCACTGCTCCCTGAATCACTGCACCCTGAATCACTGCACCCTGAATCACTGCTCCCTGAATCACTGCTCCCTGAATCACTGCACCCTGAATCACTGCACCCTGAATCACTGCACCCTGAATCACTGCACCCTGAATCACTGCACCCTGAATCACTGCACCCTGAATCACTGCACCCTGAATCACTGCTCCCTGAATCACTGCTCCCTGAATCACTGCACCCTGAGTCCCTGCTCCCTGAATCACTGCACCCTGAATCACTGCTCCCTGAATCACTGCACCCTGAATCGCTGCTCCCTGAATCACTGCTCCCTGAATCACTGCTCCCTGAATCACTGCACCCTGAATCCCTGCTCCCTGAATCACTGCACCCTGAGTCACTGCTCCCTGAATCACTGCACCCTGAGTCCCTGCTCCCTGAATCACTGCACCCTGAATCCCTGCTCCCTGAATCACTGCTCCCTGAATCACTGCTCCCTGAATCACTGCACCCTGAGTTCCTGCTGTGTTTAGGGTTTGTAGCTGCTCTCCTCTTTGCAGGTCACCCTGGACTGCCCCGGGAACAAGGAGATGCCCCGCGTGGACAAGCTAGTGGAGAAGATCCTGCACTGCAGCTGCCAGTCCTGCGGCAAGGAGCCCGTCCTGGAGGGGGAGCTGTTCAACGTGTACCTGAAGCCCCCCGTGCTCCCCCAGCCTGGCCATGGCCACCACCACCTGGAGAGAGAGGGGCAGGGGGAGGGGGAGAGCGAGCATGCTGCCCTGCCAAAACACACTGAGAAACAAGAGGACTAGACCCTTCCCTCCTCCCCCTCACCCCCTCCCCTCCTCTACCCTCACTATCTCCCTCCTTCCCCTCTCCTCCTCTCCCCTCACTGTATCCTGCCCTCCCCTCCTCTACCCTCACTATCTCCCTCACCCCCTCACTCCCCTGCTCTCCCCTCACTGTCTCCCTTACCCCCTCCCCTCCTCTCCCCTCACTATCTCCCTCCTTCCCCTCTCCTCCTCTCCCCTCACTGTATCCTGCCCTCCCCTCCTCTACCCTCACTATCTCCCTCACCCCCTCACTCCCCTGCTCTCCCCTCACTGTCTCCCTTACCCCCTCTCTCCCCTCCTCTCCTCTCACATTCACAGTTATATTATAACGTTTTAACAGGTTAGAGTATCCTTACTGATGAAAAAAGGTACAAAATTGGTCTAACTGTATGAAAAATATTCTAAATGAAGAAAGTAAATAAAGCGTCTTCGTTCTGCTCAGTAAAGGTTCGATGCAGCAATCGATTTGTATGCAGCTGCAGCACCGAGAGTCAGTTTGAGGATCTGCAGGTTTAGCCGAAGCAGATACCACAGATGACCATCCGAGGGCAGAGGACTCACAGGAACCTCTTGACAGACTGCCAGAGCCACCGGGACGCAGTAAGGCAGACGAGAGCTCAGAGCTGAGGGATTGAAGGGTCAGGATGAGGCTGCTTTAAACAGGAGAGTTACAAATGTGGCTTTATTCAGAGTCACGGCTGCATTTCATGACAAGCAAAGGAGCCAGCCGTCTGTAGTGAGTGAAGCACTGGGGGATGTTAAAGCTTGTTTGCAATGAGACAGGCAGGTTTGATGCTGGCCTGTGCAGGTTTAAGATGCTGTTTAATTTGGAGCTCTCTTGGCCTGCAGGCAGCAGCAGCAGCGATGAGAAGCAGGACAATGCACAGCTGCCTCTCTTTCATGCATGGCTGCACATTTTCAGGCACTGGCTGTAATTCTGCTTTTAATCTTTATAGAGCTTTTACACCTACTGCAGTGTGATAGCGAGTCTCGCTGGGGTTTGAGTGCAGTGCAGTGTGATAGCGAGTCTCGCTGGGGTTTGAGTGCAGTGCAGGGCAGTGTGATAGCGAGTCTCGCTGGGGTTCGAGTGCAGTGAAATGTGATAGCGAGTCTCGCTGGGGTTCGAGTGCAATGCAGGGCAGTGTGATAGCGAGTCTCGCTGGGGTTCGAGTGCAGTGAAATGTGATAGCGAGTCTCGCTGGGGTTTGAGTGCAGTGAAATGTGGTAGCGAGTCTCGCTGGGGTTCGAGTGCAGTGAAATGTGATAGCGAGTCTCGCTGGGGTTCGAGTGCAGTGCAGTGTGATAGCGAGTCTCGCTGGGGTTTGAGTGCAGTGAAGTGTGATAGCGAGTCTCGCTGGGGTTTGAGTGCAGTGAAATGTGATAGCGAGTCTCGCTGGGGTTTGAGTGCAGTGAAATGTGGTAGCGAGTCTCGCTGGGGTTCGAGTGCAGTGAAATGTGATAGCGAGTCTCGCTGGGGTTCGAGTGCAGTGAAATGTGATAGCGAGTCTCGCTGGGGTTTGAGTGCAGTGAAATGTGATAGCGAGTCTCGCTGGGGTTCGAGTGCAGTGAAGTGTGATAGCGAGTCTCGCTGGGGTTCGAGTGCAGTGAAATGTGATAGCGAGTCTCGCTGGGGTTTGAGTGCAGTGAAATGTGGTAGCGAGTCTCGCTGGGGTTCGAGTGCAGTGAAATGTGATAGCGAGTCTCGCTGGGGTTCGAGTGCAGCGAAATGTGATAGCGAGTCTCGCTGGGGTTTGAGTGCAGTGAAGTGTGATAGCGAGTCTCGCTGGGGTTCGAGTGCAGGGCAGTGTGAGAGTGAGTCTCGCTGGGGTTTGAGTGCAGTGCAGTGTGATAGCGAGTCTCGCTGGGGTTTGAGTGCAGTGCAGGGCAGTGTGATAGCGAGTCTCGCTGGGGTTTGAGTGCAGTGCAGGGCAGTGTGATAGCGAGTCTCGCTGGGGTTTGAGTGCAGTGAAATGTGATAGCGAGTCTCGCTGGGGTTCGAGTGCAGTGCAGGGCAGTGTGATAGCGAGTCTCGCTGGGGTTCGAGTGCAGTGAAATGTGATAGCGAGTCTCGCTGGGGTTCGAGTGCAGTGAAATGTGATAGCAAGTCTCGCTGGGGTTCGAGTGCAGTGAAATGTGATAGCGAGTCTCGCTGGGGTTTGAGTGCAGTGCAGTGTGATAGCGAGTCTCGCTGGGGTTCGAGTGCAGTGCAGGGCAGTGTGAGAGTGAGTCTCGCTGGGGTTCGAGTGCAGTGAAATGTGGTAGCGAGTCTCGCTGGGGTTTGAGTGCAGTGCAGTGTGATAGCGAGTCTCGCTGGGGTTCGAGTGCAGTGCAGGGCAGTGTGAGAGTGAGTCTCGCTGGGGTTCGAGTGCAGCGAAATGTTATAGCGAGTCTCGCTGGGGTTTGAGTGCAGTGCAGTGTGATAGCGAGTCTCGCTGGGGTTCGAGTGCAGTGCAGTCTCGCTGGGGTTCGAGTGCAGTGTGATAGTGAGTCTCGCTGGGGTTCGAGTGCAGTGAAATGTGATAGCGAGTCTCGCTGGGGTTTGAGTGCAGTGTGATAGTGCAGTGTGAGTAGTGAGTCTCGCTGGGGTTCGAGTGCAGTGTGGTGGTGAGTCTCGCTGGGGTTCGAGTGCAGTGTGATAGCGAGTATTGCTGGGTTTAGGGTTTGGGTTAGAAATTTGCATTAGAAATGAGAACACAGAGGCGCTCAGCACGGTGACAAGGGGCGGGGGATAGGGTTGCTATGGTGACAAGGGATACAGAAATGGATTGAAAGCCTTGCCTGTCTCTGACTAGCGTTTCATCAGTGTAGCTTGTCTCAAAATCGTATGTTAACAAGAGATCATTACTTCATTCATTGTTGTAAAAATGACTGCTTGTATTATCTATTCCACGCTGTGAGCAGTAATTATTATTAAAGAGAAAATGAGTTGCTTTTTAAAAATGATGATTATTAATGAATAAATAAATATGTATGAAGCACTTAAGTTGATTGGGGACCATGTCATAGTGTGCAATGAGAAAGCACTGTGCTGTCTGTGACAATAAAGAGAAGCTGTTTCACACTGCTGAGCGAGCCAGCCTCGTGTGTGTGTGTGTGTGTGTGCGTGAGTGTGTGTGTGTGTGTGTGTGTGTGATCACAGCCTCGTGTGTGTGTGTGTGTGTGTGTGTGTGATCACAGCCTCGTGTGTGTGTGTGTGTGTGTGTGTGTGTGTGTGTGTGTGTGTGTGTGTGTGTGTGTGTGTGTGTGATCACCCTCGTGTGGTGAGTGTGGCAATCCCAGCACTCGTGGTGTGGTGTGAGTGGCGTCGTGTGTGTGTGTGAGTGTGCGATCCCAGCCTTGTGTGTGCGATCCCAGCCTCGTGTGAGTGTGTGTGTGAGAGTGTGTGATCCCAGCCTCGTGTGAGTGTGTGTGTGAGAGTGTGTGATCCCAGCCTTGTGTGTGTGTGACTGTGTGCAATCCCAGCCTTGTGTGTGAGTGTGTGCGATCCCACCCTTGTGTGAGTGTGTGTGTGTGTGTGCAATCCCAGACTCGTGTGTGTATGTGTGATCCCAGCCTCATGTGTGTGAGTGTGAGTGTGTGTGTTTCTGTGTGATTATCTGCATGGAGTGCTTATGGAAGTATATTTTGTTTTGCATTAAGTGAGTTTAAGTGATATAGCTAGACCCCCTCCCTCCCTCTCTCTCCCTCTCCCCTTTCTCTCTGTGGTTAGCGCAGGATCTCGCCCGTGTTCAATCCGGCGATGCGGCTGCACTGAGACAGTGCGCCGGGGACTGTGTGTAACGCAGGAGCGGCGCGCAAGTAGAGAGGCGTCTACACGGCGTTCCACTCCAGCGGGTTTTAGGGTCATTATTATGCAAAGCGTGGAAAATTGCAAATGTGAGCGCGGGCTGCCAGGCTGCTGCAGGCGGAAGTCATTATATCTCAAGAGCACTTTTAAAGCACTTTTTCAAATCCACGCGCTTCTCAATCTTTTCTGAGTGACCCGCTCCATCTGGAAAGGAGAGAAAGGACTCGCCGCGAAGCCTCCGGCACGCACACATGGAAGCGACGCGCCCTCTGGTTGCATTCATTATTATGTAAATGCACGTTCTCTTAAATTCACATGAACAGAAAAACCGCAAACGATGATCCCTTGATGATCCCTCGAGTCCGTGTCACGGTTCATAATGAGCAGAATTACAATAATTGACATTGTAATTATGCATAGGCTAATGCAATGGACCCGCCGCGGACATGCTCTCTGTGCAGCTTATCTCTCGAGGACCGCGACCCCGCTGTGACTGGAATTAAGCCCGCTTTATTACTGAGGCACCCCGAGGACCGAGCAACAATTACCGGCCGGGACTGAAGAGGCTGCCGCTGAATCAAGCACGGCGCGCTGAACCTCGAGAAGGCGGGCAGCAATCTACACGTGGAGCCGCTCTTTATAAATAGAAGGTACTTCAAAGTTTACACCGCAGAAGCAAATGAAAACAGTGGAAAATAACGCCAATTTTTGAAAAAACAACAACTGGACAATTAAACTACAAATAAACTACCCATAATCAATCAATCAATCTATCAATCTATCTATCTATCGCTCTCGCTCTCTATCTCCCTCTCTCTCATTCTCTCTGTCTATCTCTATCTATCTATCTCTCTCTCTATCTATCTATCTCTCTCTCTATCTCTCTATATCTCTATCTCTTTATCTCTCTATCTTTCTCTCTCTCTATCTATCTCTAACTGCATATTCCTCGGATACGCTCACACACTGGAATGCTTCTTGATTCGCTTGAGTGGTTAATGATCGGATCTCATGCACGGGTTTTTAAATGCACTAGTTTATGAAACTCCGTCATTTATATAAAGAGCTGCTCTGTGGAATGAGAGGGATTCTCACTCTCATGCAAACAGTGTCAGCGGCAGGGTCATCCGCACATAAGCAGCTCATGTAGCGTCTCGGTGCGTCTCCAGACGATTGGAAACAAAGGGAAATAGATACTGCGACAGTCTTCACACATCCCATAGCATCTGTAAACGCACTGGGCAGCTTCACATGTGATGTGTTCATGTGTAAAGTACATTGTTAAACAATTCAAATGGATGCAGGTGTGTTTTAACCCTGTTGCATGAGATTGCAATGTGATTCTAAAAGCAATGTTCGTGCCGGCTGGTGGAGTTCAGCTCCCTATAGCGACCCCATCGACTCTCAGCGATGTATTTAATCTTACACAACAACCCTGTCCAGTAAATCCAAGAAACGTTTAGAAAGATGTTTCTCTTTCTCTCTCTCTCTCTCTCTCTCTCCCTCCCTCCCTCTCCCCCTCTCTCTCTCTCTCTCTCTCTCTCTCTCCTTCCCAACTTTCACTGTCATTATAATATCATCACAGCTCGGTTCCTGATTATCAGAGGAAGTCGAGACAGCATCATTTCAGAGAATAACAATAACAATACTGATACAATACTAATCACCGCTGCCTGCCTGACTGGCCACTCACCACAAACCAAGGCAGAGGAACGGGGTTGGAGAGACGGGAAGAAGGGCAACAAACCCCATTTGTGTAAGAAAGACATGGACTCGAGTTTTTTTCTGGAAGGGTTCAACGCCACGCTGGAAGGGGGCAGCTATTTGGAGGGGGGCAGCGGCTGGGTGGCCGCGTTCCTCTGCCTGATCATCCTCATCACCACCGTGGGAAACTTCCTCCTCATCCTGCTGATCTTCACGCAGCGCTGCCTCAGGAACACCTCCAACTACTTCCTGGTGTCTCTCTTCATGTCCGACCTGATGGTGGGCTTGGTGGTCATGCCCCCGGCCATGCTGAACGAGCTCTGCGGGAGATGGGTGCTGGCGGGCGGCTTCTGCTCCGTTTGGGTCTCCTTCGATGTGATGTGCTGCAGCGCCTCCATCCTCAACCTGTGTGTCATCAGCCTGGACCGCTACCTGCTCATCATCTCTCCGCTCAAATACAAGCTCCGCATGCGCCCGGGCCGCGCCGTGATGCTCATCCTCGCCACCTGGACCCTGGCGGCGCTCGCCTCCTTCCTGCCCATCGAGATGGGCTGGCACGAACTGGACTTCGAGATCCAGGCGCCGAACGGGACCGACCCCTCGCCCGCGCCCCACCAGCCTCCCTCCGCCCCGGAGGACGAGGAGCAGTGCCGGCTGCTGGTCAGCCTCCCCTACGCGCTCATTGCATCCAGTCTGACTTTCTTCCTGCCTTCCATCGCCATTTCATTCACCTACTGCCGGATACTGCGGGCCGCCCGGAAGCAGGCGGTGCAGGTGGCCTCCCTCACTACTAACGTGGCGTCCACCTCCGACGCGCCCGTGCAGGTACGAACAGCCAAGCGGCTCCGTCGATGTACTATAGTGCTCAGAGGCGCCTCTCCTGGGGCAGAAATATAGAATAACAGCACTTGAGATGAGAGAGCTCAGAGGCGCCTCTCCTGGGGCAGAAATATAGAATAACAGCACTTGAGATGAGAGAGCTCAGAGGCGCCTCTCCTGGGGCAGAAATATAGAATAACAGCACTTGAGATGAGAGAGCTCAGAGGCGCCTCTCCTGGGGCAGAAATATAGAATAACAGCACTTGAGATGAGAGAGCTCAGAGGCGCCTCTCCTGGGGCAGAAATATAGAATAACAGCACTTGAGATGAGAGAGCTCAGAGGCGCCTCTCCTGGGGCAGAAATATAGAATAACAGCACTTGAGATGAGGCTGTAATTCTGGTAACATTATAAACCACGAGAGCAACACCCACTAATAATAATAATAATGACGTGCTGATGGTAATGTATTGGACGCAGAGCCCCGCTCTCCTGTATTGTTGCTCTAATGCAGGAGTGAATCACATCTTTCCCTGATAATGTTAGTAATGAACGACGTTGTAAAGCAATTAAAAGCACATTTGCAGCTGTAGTGAGTCAGTGAGCCCCGTGTTAATGTGCGGAGTAAGCACCTCGAACAGGAGCTTGCTTGTGACGGGTTTGTTCTGTGCGGAGCAGCGCCACCCCCAATCAATGCTTTTTTTATTCGTCCCCCCCCCCCCCCGTTCCAGACGAGGTGAGAGCAGCCAGCCAGCGTGACAGACTACCTGACAGGAAACCAAACGAGATTTCTTCCACTCTCCAGCAAAGCCTGCCAGGGGAGCGCGGCGCTGTCTGTGAAACCCGCCAGCTGGGTTTGTTTAATTATGGGATATTCCCCACTGATCTCGCACCGTTTCAAAGCAGCGGCAGCAGCACGTGTCCGATCACCGGTATCTCTGTAGAGCCTCTGCGGGTTCCGCTGTAACGCAAGGCAATGGAGCCGTGGCGCTCGCGAATAAGCATGCGCAGTTTACACAGCGCTTCTGACGGACAGGGAGAAGCTGCCCCTGTGCAAAGTCTAACCCCGACTTAAAGTGTCCCCTCTGCACACATTCGATGTTTCGAACCAGTTTAGTTTTTTTATCCAGCTCCTGTGCCCCCAGGTCCCAAGGCCGGCACCCCAGTGCGCTGCAGGGACGAGTGAGAGCCGCAAGCTGGCCAGCAAGCACAGCAGGAAGGCGCTGAAGGCCAGCCTGACGCTTGGCATCCTGCTGGGCATGTTCTTCGTGGCGTGGCTGCCTTTCTTCATGGCAAACATGGTACAGGTAAACCTTGCCTCAATCTGCACCCCTCTATATCTAACACACAACTCCTGACCCTCAATCTGTACCCCTCTATATCTCACACACAGCCCCTGACCTTCAATCTGCACCCCTCTATATCTAACACACAACCCCTGACCCTCAATCTGTACCCCTCTATATCTCACACACAGCCCCTGACCCTCAATCTGCACCCCTCTATATCTCACACACAGCCCCTGATCCTCAACCTGCACCCCTCTATATCTAACACACAACCCCTGACCCTCAATCTGCACCCCTCTATATCTCACACACAGCCCCTGATCCTCAACCTGCACCCCTCTATATCTAACACACAACCCCTGACCCTCAATCTGTATCCCTCTGTATCTCACACACAGCCCCTGATCCTCAATCTGTACCCCTCTATACTGTAACAGAACCCCCTCTCCTCTCTCCTCTCCAGGCAGTGTGTGACTATCTCCTCTCCTCTCCTCTCTCCTCTCCAGGCAGTGTGTGACTATCTCCTCTCCTCTCTCTCTCTCCGCTCACACTGATAAAGGAGACTAGAGAGGAGAAGGTCCGTCACACTCTAGGCAGTGGGACTACAAGATCCGTCTCACTCTCCTGATGACCTCCTCTCTCTCCTCTCCTCTCTCCTCTCCAGGCAGTGTGTGACTATCTCCTCTCCTCTCCTCTCCCCTCTCCAGGCAGTGTGTGACTACCTCCTCTCCTCTCCTCTCCTCTCTCCTCTCCAGGCAGTGTGTGACTATCTCCTCTCCTCTCCTCTCCTCTCTCCTCTCCAGGCAGTGTGTGATTGCATCTCTGGCAGGCTGTTTGATGTTCTCACCTGGCTGGGTTACTGTAACAGCACCATGAACCCGATCATCTACCCACTGTTCATGCGTGATTTCAAGAGGGCCATGGCTCGGCACCTGCCCTGCTGCCCCCGGGCCTGGGAGCGCCGGCCCAGCCTGGTTTCTCTCTCTGTGCGCAATTCCCACAGCGCCCACCGGGTGGGGCTGTCCCTGAAGAACATGGTGACCCTGCCGGGCGAGATCGAGTCTCTGATCTCCGACCCCTGCGACCCCACCGTGCCCCTGCCCGGCAACAAGGACTCCCCGGCAACCGGCGCCGACTCCGTCAACCTGTTCGACGTGGAGCATGCTGGGAATGAGCTGCTGCCCAACCAGCTCCACACAGCCTTGGACTGAACCACCCGGGGGGTGGGGGTTAGTGAACACAGCCAGCCTTGGACTAACCACCGCAGGGGGCGGGCGGGGGGGGGGGGGCGGGGGTTAGTGAACACAGCCAGCCTTGGACTGGGAAAATGAAAAAACCCTGTTGTCTTTCACAAAATGAATTTAATAAACTTTATTTAATAACACTGTTTGTGGTCCCTAATTCCATTCAAACTCCATTTGTCCTGCCATAAAATGGCACTTTCGCTGCTAAAGTATCACCAGCTGGATATCATCACAGGCGTGACAGTGCTGTTATACAGCTAATACCATGCAGAACACAGACTAGCTCTTCACATCTCAGCAGAGCTAAACGAATCAGACACAGCAGCTGTACCCAGCTGCCTGGAAAGGCGCTGGCAGAGAGCCCCCCTCACTGCCGTGTCTTCACCACTGCAGAGTCCTTTACTGTTCAGCTCCAGGGATTTGATGCTGCAAGAACGATCTTTTCTTCTGCCGTTGTTTAGAGAGGGCGCTCAAGGGAAGCTGTTTCTCATTGGTTGGTTCCCCAGCTGCCGTGTGACAAAGTCACAAACCCAGACAGCAATGCCAGACTGTCCTATAGCCGCAGGGTGTTAGAGCTGAGGTCTGGCAGACCCTCCTCAGGGTGCGAGTCAGTCCTCTTTACTGCCCCCTGCTGGCTGGAGGGTGTCACTGCAGAGTCTGAGCACAGTTGTGAGCCAGCTGTGCTGTGCTGCTCTGTGAGGTGCGCTGCCCCCTGCTGTTCAGAGCTGTGCACTGCACCCTGACTCACCCCCAGGGATCCTGGCAGCTCTGAGCTGGCTGGCGAGACTGCCTGATTATCCGGCTGCATATCCAAGGATTTCAGAATATCGGAGATGTCTGGGATATCCCAGCCCTCCTCCCACCCGGAGCTGCAGGCGTACAGAGTGTCCGCTTCGACACTCCCTCCCTCCGTCTCCACGCTCCCCTGGCCTGGATCTCCCCCCTGGTCGTGCTCCAGGCCCGGTTCTGGATCTCCCCTCTGGTTCTGCTCCAGGCCCGGTTCTGGATCTCCCCTCTGGTTCTGCTCCAGGCCTGGATCTGGATCTCCCCCCTGGTTCTGCTCCTCACTTCCTCTCTCTCTGGTTCTCACTCCCACAGCCACCAGAATCGTCTCCATCTGCCGCATGTAGTCCAGGTGACCTTTCACCTACAGAGAACAGCAACAGCACCTTTCACCTGCGGAACAGAGTGTTAGTGTGTGTCAGTGTGTGTTAGTGTGTGTGTGTGTCAGTGTGTGTGTGTGTGTGTGTGTTAGTGTGTGTCAGTGTGTATTAGTGTGTGTGTGTTAGTGTGTGTGTGTGTCAGTGTGTGTTAGTGTGAGTGTCAGTGTACAGTAGGGCTCCTCTGTGTGTGTCAGTGTGTGTTAGTGTGTGTGTGTGTGTGTGTGTGTGTGTGTGTGTGTCAGTGTGTGTGTGTGTGTGTGTGTGTGTGTGTGTGTTAGTGTGTGTGTGTGTGTGTGTGTGTGTGTGTTAGTGTGTGTGTGTGTGTGTGTGTGTCTGTGTGTGTCAGTGTGTGTGTGTGTGTGTGTGTGTGTGTGTGTGTGTGTGTGTGTGTGTGTGTGTGTGTGTGTGTTAGTGTCAGTGTACAGTAGGGCTCCTCTGTGTCTGACCGGTTTGGTGACGCATGCAAAAAAGTTGTTTGAGAATTCTTCTCACCTTTCCTTTCCTTCCCACTCCCTCTCTCTCTCTGTCTCTGTCTCTGTCCCTCCCTCCTTCCTCCCTCCCTCTCTCTCCCGCTCTCACCACAGAGGACAGGTCCACGTTGATCATCCTGCGGTCATCGAGGTCGACTGGCTGAAGCCCAGCGACGGAGAGCTGAGCAGAGGAGGAACGATACAGGAACCCCAGGAGCCAGTCACCCCTGAGAGAGGAGAGCAGAGAGATAGAAAGTCATTGCAGAATATACTGGACACAGTACAATACACAGGGCAGTCTCACAGCACCGGACACAGTACAATACACAGGGCAGTCTCACAGCACCGGACACAGTACAATACACAGGGCAGTCTCACAGCACCGGACACAGTACAATACACAGGGCAGTCTCACAGCACTGGCACAGTATAATACACAGGGCAGTATCACAGCACTGGACACAGTACAATACACAGGGCAGTATCACAGCACTGGACACAGTACAATACACAGGGCAGTATCACAGCACTGGCACAGTATAATACACAGGGCAGTATCACAGCACTGGACACAGTACAATACACAGGGCAGTATCACAGCACTGGACACAGTACAATACACAGGGCAGTATCACAGCACTGGACACAGTATAATACACAGGGCAGTATCACAGCACTGGACACAGTACAATACACAGGGCAGTATCACAGCACTGGACACAGTACAATACACAGGGCAGTATCACAGCACTGGCACAGTATAATACACAGGGCAGTATCACAGCACTGGCACAGTATAATACACAAGGCAGTATCACAGCACTGGACACAGTATAATACACAGGGCAGTATCACAGCACTGGACACAGTACAATACACAGGGCAGTAGCACAGCACTGGACACAGTATAATACACAGGGCAGTATCACAGCACTGGACACAGTACAATACACAGGGCAGTATCACAGCACTGGACACAGTATAATACACAGGGCAGTATCACAGCACTGGGCTCTAACTGACCGGCAGTATCCATTGATGATCTGGCCGGACACCACTCTGGTCAGAGGCTGCCAGTGTCTGGAGCCCCCTTCCACCGGCGCCCCCAACAGGACAACATCTTCAACTACACCCTCGCAGTCTGGGAAGGAGAGAGAGGGAGAGAGAGAGAGAGAGAGAGAGACAGAGAGGTCATTAAACACTGGCAGCCCTACAGCTATATTAAAACTATATACTCTACTACAGTCTGACACTGTGGCACACCTGAGCTTATCTCAGACTCTCCTCTCTCCTGTGTCAGTCTCTCCTCTCTCCCCTCTCCCCCTCAGTACCTGTGTCCTGTGCCAGCTCTTGCAGACAGAAGTAGATGACTCTCGCTCCCAGACTGAATCCCACCAGCGTCACGGGCCTCTTACCCTGTGGACACAAACACAACAAGTCACAAACACACAGCGAGCGAGCGGGTGTGGGAGAGTGTGGGGCAGTGGGGGGCAGTTTGGGACAGTGTGAGGCAGTGTGGGGCAGTGGGGGGCACAGGGGGAGAGCTAGTCAGTGTGTCAATGGTTCCTGTGCAGTGTTTCAATGCTGTCTCACTCACCTGCTCCCTGCTCTTCAGTACCTGTGCAGTGTTTCAATGCTGTTTCACTCACCTGCTCCCTGCTCTTCAGTACCTGTGCAGTGTTTCAATGCTGTTTCACTCACCTGCTCCCTGCTCTTCAGTACCTGTGCAGTGTTTCAATGCTGTTTCACTCACCTGCTCCCTGCTCTTCAGTACCTGTGCAGTGTTTCAATGCTGTTTCACTCACCTGCTCCCTGCTCTTCAGTACCTGTGCAGTGTTTCAATGCTGTTTCACTCACCTGCTCCCTGCTCTTCAGTACCTGTGCAGTGTTTCAATGCTGTTTCACTCACCTGCTCCCTGCTCTTCAGTACCTGTGCAGTGTTTCAATGCTGTTTCACTCACCTGCTCCCTGCTCTTCAGTACCTGTGCCAGGTGTTTTCCCACCTCTGCGGAGCGGCTCAGACAAACCCCCCACGGGTTGTCAATCACACTGGCGACCGCCAGGATGGAGGCAGGCCAAGTCAGCGCAGTCATGATACCTGGCCAATCAGAGGAGAGGAAACAGAGGGTCAACTACTAATACCGCCAAATCACAGCAGAGCAGAAACATGTCTCTGTCTGTCTCTGTCTCTTGATCCCTGTCCCTCTCAGTCCCTCTCCTCACCTGACAGCACAGTGTATTTCAGAGCCTCCTGTGCCACCATGTTGACCAGCCCGTTCAGCAGGGTAACCAGCGCGTTGCCAAGTTCCAGCAGGTACCGTGACTCCCAGGCTAGGCAGTATTGCTCCCGGGACTGACACAGGCCCTGCCAGGGAGCCAGGAACGAGGCTGCAGGGAGAGAGGGGGGGAGAGAGAGGGAAGAGAGAGAGAGAGAGAGAGAGAGAGAGAGAGAGGAGGTGAGAGAGGGGGAGAGAGGGGGGGAGAGAGGGGGGGGAGAGAGAGAGGAGGGAGAGAGAGAGAGAGGAGAGAGAGGGGGAGAGCTCCCACCCACTCTCTCCTCAACCAATCTCTCTCCCCTCTCTCCTACCACTGTCTCTCCTTACCACTCTCTCCCCCCCAACTGAGAGAGAGAGAGAGAGATGGGGAGGAGGGGGAGAGAGGGAGAGAGAGGAGAGAGAGAGGGAGAGAGAGAGAGAGAGAGAGCACTCGCTCTCCCCCTCTCTCCCGAGGAGAGGATAGAGAGGACAGAGAAGAGGAGGAGAGAGAGGGGGAGAGAGAGGAGAGGAGTCACCTGCTCCCCCTTCTCTCCCCCCAGAGAGGCGGGGGAGAGAGAGGGAGAGAGAGGAGAGACTGTCCGCTCTCTTCTCCTGATGCTTCTCTCCCCCTCCTCTCCTCCCCCACTCTCTGACCTCCCGCTCTCTACGCTCTCTCCCAGAGAGAGAGGGAGAGAAGAGAAATAGAGAGATGAAGGGAGAGGAGGGGGTGAGGAGTCTCTGGGGGTGGGGGGGGGGGAGAGAGGGGGAGAGAGGGGGAGAGAGAGAGAAAGAGGAGGGGAGAGAGAGAGAGAGAGAGAGAGAGGGGGTGAGAGAGGGGGGGAGAGAGAGAGGGGGAGAGAGAGAGGGGGAGAGAGAGAGCCCCACTCTCTCCCCCTCTCGCTCCCCCGACTCTCCCCCACTGCGTCTCTAGAGGGAGAGAGGGGGGGAGAGAGAGAGGGGGAGAGAGGGGGGTGAGAGAGTCCTACACTGTAGAGAGGAGGAGAGAGAGAGGGAGAGAGAGAGGGGAGAGAGAGAGGGAGAGAGGGGAGAGAGAGAGGAGGAGAGAGAGAGGGGGGAGAGAGTCTCTCACTCTCTCCCCTCTCTCCACCCCCACTCTCATCTCCTGACACTGTCTCTCGCTCTCAACTCTCTCCTCCCCTCTCACTAGCTCCCGAGAGAGGGGAGAGAGAGGGAGAGAGAGAGGGGAGAGAGAAGGGGAGAGAGAGGGAGAGAGAGGGGGTGAGAGGAGAGGAGAGAGAGAGGAGGAGAGAGGAGGTGAGAGAGGGGGAGAGAGGGGAGAGAGAGGAGCAACTCTGAGAGGGGGTGAAAGAGAGGGGGTGAGAGGGGGTGAGAGGGGGAGAGAGAGGGGGTGAGAGAGGGAGTGAGAGAGGGTGAGAGAGGGGGAGAGAGGAGCAGGGAGGCTCACCATACTGCCCCGCACACAGCCAGCCTGTCACTGCGATGGTGAGGTGCAGCTGGTTGCCTTCACTCAGGGGCAGGATCTCAAACTGCTCGATATCGCCCACACGCCTCTTCATCTTGTAGCCTGAGAGAGAGAGGGAGAGGAGGAGTCCGTCTGGATTCACTCTGGAGTCAGTCTGGATTCACTCTGGATTCTCACGCTCACCTGTAAGCCCCGCCCCCGCGGCTCCGAACAGAGACGCCATGATGGCGATGCCGGCGGTGGAGCCCAGAGCAGCAGCCCCGGCACTGCCAATCACCGCACCGGCGCCCGCGGCAACCAGGGGGGCCGCCAAACCCCCCGTCAGACCTGCAAAGGCAACATTAATAACAGCACTGATACACTGAGACACACACAGAGACACACTGAGATACACACAGAGACACACACAGAGACACACTGAGACACACTGAGATACACACAGAGACACACTGAGACACACTGAGACACACACAGAGACACACACTGAGAGACACACAGAGACACACTGAGACACACTGAGACACACACAGAGACACACTGAGACACACACTGAGATACACACACTGAGACACACTGAGACACACTGAGACACACACTGAGATACACACAGAGACACACTGAGACACACACTAAGATACACACACTGAGACACACTAAGATACACACACTGAGATACACACAGAGACACTGAGACACACTGAGACACACACTAAGATACACACACTGAGATACACACAGAGACACTGAGACACACTGAGACACACACAGAGACACACTGAGAAACACACTGAGATACACACTGAGACACACTGAGACACACTGAGACACACACAGAGACACACTGAGACACACACAGATACACTGAGACACACTGAGACGCACATTGAGATACACCGAGATACACTGAGAAACACACTGAGAAACACACAGAGACACACTGAGAGACACACTGAGATACACACTGAGACACACACTGAGACACACTGAGACACACATTGAGACACACACTGAGATACACTGAGACACACACTGAGACACACACACACACTCTCTCGTTCTCACCGATCACAGTGCCCCCCCCCACAGTGGCGAGTCCGATCAGCAGGTAGCGTCTCAGCTTCTTCCGGCTCTCCCTGCGTCTGCGGGCTGAGCCCTGCTCCCTGCACATGAGAACCGGGTCAGAACCACACAGAACAATCATCTGGGTTTCACTGACAGACAAGCACTGAAACAAGTGATCTAATCTCAACACTTACTGTCCAGCACAGTCTTCAAGGACAGCAGAGAAAACAGATAATAAGAAATGTTACTCCCGAGAGGCAAACACAGACCACAGCAAACAAGCCCCCTCTCCTCCACCCCACCCCCCCTTCTTCTATTGGGAGGGAGAAGGCTCTCCGTTGTGTCTGGTGTCGGTTTGTTCCGGGGAGAGGGAGGTGGGGGAGGGGGGAAGAGAAAGTGGGAGGAGATGAGCTCTCCGTTTGTGTCTAGGTGTCGTTTGTTCTGGGGCCAAGGGTGGGGGAAGGGGGGAAGGAGAAGTGTGGAGGGGGAGGCTCTCCGTTTGTGTCTGGTGTCGTTTGTTCGGGTACAGAGGGTGGGGAAGGGGGAAGGAGAAGTTGGGAGGGGGAGCTCTCCGTTTGTGTCTGTGTCGTTTTTGTTCGGGGGGACAGAGGTGGGGGAAGTGGGAGGGGAGTCTCTCCGGTTTGTGTCTGCTGTCCGTTCTTGTTCGGGGTAGACGTAGGTGGGGTGAGAGGGGGGGAAGGAGAAGTGGGAGTGGGAGCTCTCCGTTTGTGTCTGGTGTCGTTTGTTCGGGGGACAGAAGGGTGGGGGAAGGAGAAAGTTGGTGGTGGAACCCTCCGTTTGTGAGTCTGGTGTCGTTTGTGCAAGGAACCGAGTGTCCCACCCCCCTCCCCATCCTCACTCTGTCTCTCCCTCTCCTCTCTTCTCCTGCAGGCTCTGCACCAGCGTGTCCTCGTACTGCTCCAGCTCTTCCAAGGTGACGCGCAGCAGGCAGGTCACGTAGCGAATCAGCACGCGGGCGCGGGCATCATAGTAACCTGGGGGGAGAGGATCACAATCCCTTGACTGACACGTGCTGCAATACTGCAGACGAGACTGGCTTTATAAACAACAGCAGAAGCAGCAGTGGAACTACAAAAATTTATAAGAGTCTCACCATCTTTAACTGCGAATGAAACGAGATCCTGAAAGAGAAAGCGACACAGACAGGTTAGTGAAAGAGAATAACCCCACAATGCACCTGTGAAACAATCCCACAATGCACCCGAGAAGTAACCCCACAATGCACCCGAGAAGCAATCCCACAATGCACCCGAGAAGCAATCCCACAATGCACCTGTGAAACAATCCCACAATGCACCTGTGAAACAATCCCACAATGCACCCGAGAAGCAATCCCACAATGCACCCGAGAAGCAATCCCACAATGCACCTGTGAAACAATCCCACAATGCACCCAAGAAGCAATCCCACAATGCACCTGTGTGATGAGGAGGGGGCGGCCGTGCAGCTCGGGATCCTCCAGCAGCAAAGAGACGAAGGTGTCGGGCCCTTCCTCCCCACCCAGCCCCTCCCCAAACGCCTCCATCACGGGCAGCACAGAGTCGCAGAGAGCGAGCCAGCCTTTGGTCTGCACGAACGGTCCTCTCCCTTGACGGGTCCCTTTGTTGGGGGGAGAGAGAGAGAGACAGACAGAGACAGACACAGACAGACAGACTGTCATTTTTTACGTACAACTTGGGTGAGGGTCACGGTTACCATATGTGATTGGACAGGTGTGAGGGACATGGACTGGTGTTAGGGCAACCTGGACATTGTGGTGAGGGATGTGGCCATGGGTGTTAGGGGATAGTGGAAATGGTGTTAAGAGATATGGACCTGGGTGTGTGGGGAGTGGACACATGGTTTTAGGGTAGTGGAAAATGGGTGGAGGGATCATTGGAACAGCATGGTGTTGATGGGGTAGGACTATGTGTTCGGGTAGTGGAAATGGTGTGAGTGGACTATTGGCCATGGTGTTAGGTGTAGTTGCCTGTACCACAATCCCCCTCACCTTTACCACACTCCCTATACCTGTACCACACTCCCCCTCACCTTTACCACACTCCCTATACCTGTACCACAATCCCCCTCACCTTTACCACACTCCCTATACCTGTACCACAATCCCCTTCACCTTTACCACACTCCCTATACCTGTACCACAATCCCCTTCACCTTTACCACACTTCCTATACCTGTACCACAATCCCCTTCACCTTTACCACACTCCCTATACCTGTACCACACTCCCCCTCACCTGTCCCCCTCACCTTTACCACACTCCCTATACCTGTACCACAATCCCCTTCACCTTTACCACACTCCCTATACCTGTACCACAATCCCCTTCACCTTTACCACACTCCCTATACCTGTACCACACTCCCCCTCACCTGTACCACAATCCCCTTCACCTTTACCACACTCCCTATACCTGTACCACAATCCCCCTCACCTGTACCACACTCCCCTATACCTGTACCACACTCCCCCTCACCTGTACCACAACCCCCTTCACCTTTACCACACTCCCCCTCACCTGTACCACCATCCCCTATACCTGTACCACAATCCCCCTCACCTTTACCACACTCCCTATCACCTGTACCACAATCCCCTTCACCTTTACCACACTCCCTATACCTGTACCACAATCCCCCTCACCTTTACCACACTCCCTATACCTGTACCACACTCCCCTTCACCTTTACCACACTCCCTATACCTGTACCACACTCCCCCTCACCTGTACCACAATCCCCTTCACCTTTACCACACTCCCTATACCTGTACCACACTCCCCCTCACCTGTACCACAATCCCCTTCACCTTTACCACACTCCCTATACCTGTACCACAATCCCCTTCACCTTTACCACACTCCCCCTCACCTGTACCACAATCCCCTTCACCTTTACCACACTCCCTATACCTGTACCACACTCCCCCTCACCTGTACCACAATCCCCTTCACCTTTACCACACTCCCTATACCTGTACCACAATCCCCTTCACCTTTACCACACTCCCTATACCTGTACCACAATCCCCTTCACCTTTACCACACTCCCTATACCTGTACCACACTCCCCCTCACCTGTACCACAATCCCCTTCACCTTTACCACACTCCCCCTCACCTGTACCACAATCCCCTTCACCTTTACCACACTCCCTATACCTGTACCACACTCCCCCTCACCTGTACCACAATCCCCTTCACCTTTACCACACTCCCCCTCACCTGTACCACAATCCCCTTCACCTTTACCACACTCCCTATACCTGTACCTCACTCCCCCTCACCTGTGAGCTCTACCTGGGAAGAGCAGTGCCAGCGAGATCCCACACAGACCCGCGTAGGCGAAGCGACCCGGTTCGCTAAGCAGCCGACCAATCAGTGCCCCCGAGCCCACCGTGATCCCGCCCCCTCCCTCCAGACTCGCCAGGCCGAGCACGTTGGCGTTTCCATCTGAAAGAGCGAGAGAAGGAGCAAAACCACGTGAGTTACAGACAGGGAGACACGACATTGCTGCCTGGAACATCACCGGCGGCGGCGAGGCTGTGTGACACTGCGGACACGTTCTGTAAGCAAGCACTTCTTCCATTCCACCACCAGGCGTCGCTGCCTTTTCCACTCGCGTTACACAGTCACGTGTGCGGAGGCTCTAAAGCCTGTCACAGCTGGGATCAGACAGGAGCTTCCCACGGTGCGCTCAGCGCCTGAGCCAGTCTATTCATTACATGTGCCTTTAGACGCGCGGGACAGCAGGGTTGCGCTGTCACAGTAAACCTGCAAAGCTGTTCAAATGAATATGTGAAGCCATTTCAACAGCCCTCGTAGCAGCAGGCGCTGTCATGGGAACATTTATCCCACAAATGTACTAATACAGATGCGTCATACCTGGAGTCGCCGGGCCCGCTTTCTCGTCGCTACCGCCTGCCGGTGCACTGCTTTCTTCTGTTTCCATGGTTTCCTGACCCGTTAATTCTCTTAATTTGACTTTCTGTTTATTTGTCCGTCCCTGGGTTAAAGTTTACAAAGTTTCACTCAGTCGACACCAAGCCCCACCCTTCCGCTAGACCGATATAGGGGACTTGCGTGCAACGTCACAAACGCGGACCGCCCCCTTTGCGTCACCCAAACGATTCAAGCGGCAGCGGAAGGCAGCGCCGCGTTTCTCAGTAATTGTCAAGCAGAACAAAGAGTTCTTTCTATCTACAAAGTGAGAACAATGTCACGATAACCGACCTCGTCAACACAACCCTGCAATAACCGCCAGACACACTGACACGCAATGTACTTCTAACAAGAATCATTTTAATGTAAAGCACACTGTGAGACTGATGCACACACTCACAGCAGCGCTGTCTGAACCAAACCATGAACACCTGCAGATCGCTCCAGTTTACTACAGCGCACCCTGCCGCTCGCTCCAGTTTACTACAGCGCACCCTGCCGCTCGCTCCAGTTTACTACAGCGCACCCTGCATATCGCTCCAGTTTACTACAGCGCACCCTGCATATCACTCCAGTTTACTACAGCGCACCCTGCATATCACTCCAGTTTACTACAGCGCACCCTGCATATCACTCCAGTTTACTACAGCGCACCCTGCATATCACTCCAGTTTACTCGCTCCAGTTTACTACAGCGCACCCTGCATATCGCTCCAGTTTACTACAGCGCACCCTGCATATCGCTCCAGTTTACTACAGCGCACCCTGCCGCTCGCTCCAGTTTACTACAGCGCACCCTGCATATCGCTCCAGTTTACTACAGCGCACCCTGCATATCGCTCCAGTTTACTACAGTGCACCCTGCATATCGCTCCAGTTTACTACAGTGCACCCTGCATATCGCTCCAGTTTACTACAGCGCACCCTGCATATCGCTCCAGTTTACTACAGCGCACCCTGCATATCGCTCCAGTTTACTACAGCGCACCCTGCATATCGCTCCAGTTTACTACAGCGCACCCTGCATATCGCTCCAGTTTACTACAGCGCACCCTGCCGCTCGCTCCAGTTTACTACAGCGCACCCTGCATATCGCTCCAGTTTACTACAGCGCACCCTGCATATCGCTCCAGTTTACTACAGCGCACCCTGCATATCGCTCCAGTTTACTACAGTGCACCCTGCATATCGCTCCAGTTTACTACAGTGCACCCTGCATATCGCTCCAGTTTACTACAGCGCACCCTGCATATCGCTATAGTTTACTACAGCGCACCCTGCATATCGCTCCAGTTTACTACAGCGCACCCTGCCGCTCGCTCCAGTTTACTACAGCGCACCCTGCATATCGCTCCAGTTTACTACAGCGCACCCTGCCGCTCGCTCCAGTTTACTACAGCGCACCCTGCATATCGCTCCAGTTTACTACAGCGCACCCTGCATATCACTCCAGTTTACTACAGCGCACCCTGCATATCGCTCCAGTTTACTACAGCGCACCCTGCATATCGCTCCAGTTTACTACAGCGCACCCTGCATATCACTCCAGTTTACTACAGTGCACCCTGCATATCGCTCCAGTTTACTACAGTGCACCCTGCATATCGCTCCAGTTTACTACAGCGCACCCTGCATATCGCTCCAGTTTACTACAGCGCACCCTGCATATCGCTATAGTTTACTACAGCGCACCCTGCAGATCGCTCCAGTTTACTACAGCGCACTGTACTACAGTTAACAACATAAGGGAGAAAGTATTGTCAGATGTTTTGACTCTGATATTTTGGGCAGTGTTTTGTATGTTTTTTATTTATTTTTTCCTTTTCTGTACAGCATTCTGAAACCTCTTCTGGTCTGTTATGCTCTATAAAATGTTTTTAAATGAAAAAAAACACTCTAGAAAAACAAACAGGGGTTGCTGTGGAGAGTCAGTGTGGTGCAGTACACCCTCCCAGCCGCAGGGGGCACTGTGCAGAGTCAGTGTGGTGCAGTGCACCCTCCCAGCCGCAGGGGGCGCTGTGCAGAGTCAGTGTGGTGCAGTACACCCTCCCAGCCGCAGGGGGCACTGTGCAGAGTCAGTGTGGTGCAGTACACTCTCCAGCCGCAGGGGACGCTGTGCAGAGTCAGTGTGGGTGGGAGGAGCAGTGGCAGCCTGTCGCCAGGGTGATGAGGAACAGCAAGGCGATGAGGGCCACGGCACAGATCAGCAGGGAGGAGCTGAGGGAGTGAAGGAGCGCGAGGAGCAGGATGAGGAAGAGCAGGACCAGGACGAGGAGGAGCCTGCGAGCCGCCAGTTGCCTGCCCTCCCTGCGAGCAACACCAGGGGAGCTCCCCGCCTCCCTGCCTTGCCCCAGCATCACCGGCAGCAACAGCACCTGCACTCGACCCCCCTGCCTCCGCACAGCCTCCAGGATCCCAGGAGGCTCTGGCAGGCTGTCCACCGCGCCCCCCCACACTGGCGTGACCCCGCGGCACAGTGGGCAGCTCAGCTCCCCCCCGCCCCCCAGCATTGCCTGCAGGCACAGCGTGCAGAACACGTGTCCGCAGAGCAGAGCCCTGGGCAGCCGGGCTCGGAGGTCGTAGGAGCTGAAGCACACGAGGCAGTCTGGATCCAGGATGGGAGGAGAATCGGGGTCTCTCGCGAGGCAGTCTGGATCCAGGACGGGGGGGGTGTCGGGGTCTCTCGCGAGGCAGTCTGGATCCAGGACGGGGGGGGTGTCGGGGTCTCTCGCGAGGCAGTCTGGATCCAGGACCGGGGGAGTGTCGGGGTCCCTCGTGAGGCAGTCTGGATCCAGGACGGGGGGAGTGTCGGGGTCCCTCGCGAGGCAGTCTGGATCCAGGACGGGGGGGGTGTCGGGGTCCCTCGCGAGGCAGTCTGGATCCAGGACGGGGGGGGTGTCGGGGTCTCTCGCGAGGCAGTCTGGATCCAGGACGGGAGGGGTGTCGGGGTCCTTCGCGAGGCAGTCTGGATCCAGGACGGGAGGGGTGTTGGGGTCCTTCGCGAGGCAGTCTGGATCCAGGACGGGGGGGGTGTCGGGGTCCCTCGCGAGGCAGTCTGGATCCAGGACGGGGGGAGGGTCAGGGTCCCTCGCGAGGCAGTCTGGATCCAGGACCGGGGGAGTGTCGGGGTCCCTCGTGAGGCAGTCTGGATCCAGGACGGGGGGAGTGTCGGGGTCCCTCGCGAGGCAGTCTGGATCCAGGATGGGGGGAGTCTGACTCAAGTGTGATGGTTCTCTGCGGGTCTCTCGAGTGTGACGGTGCTCTACAGGTCTCTCGAGTGTGACGGTGCTCTGCGGGTCTCTCGAGTGTGTCGGTGCTCTGCAGGTCTCTCGAGTGTGACGGTGCTCTGCAGGTCTCTCGAGTGTGATGGTGCTCTGCAGGTCTCTCGAGTGTGATGGTGCTCTGCAGGTCTCTCGAGTGTGATGGTGCTCTGCAGGTCTCTCGAGTGTGACGGTGCTCTGCAGGTCTCTCGAGTGTGATGGTGCTCTGCAGGTCTCTCGAGTGTGATGGTGCTCTGCAGGTCTCTCGAGTGTGTCGGTGCTCTGCAGGTCTCTCGAGTGTGATGGTGCTCTGCGGGTCTCTCAAGTGTGTCGGTGCTCTACAGGTCTCTTGAGTGTGACGGTGCTCTGCAGGTCTCTCGATTGTGATGGTGCTCTGCAGGTCTCTCGATTGTGATGGTGCTCTGCAGGTCTCTCGAGTGTGACGGTGCTCTGCAGGTCTCTCGAGTGTGACGGTGCTCTGCAGGTCTCTCAAGTGTGATGGTGCTCTGCAGGTCTCTCAAGTGTGATGGTGCTCTGCAGGTCTCTCGAGTGTGTCGGTGCTCTGCAGGTCTCTCGAGTGTGATGGTGCTCTGCGGGTCTCTCAAGTGTGTCGGTGCTCTACAGGTCTCTTGAGTGTGATGGTGCTCTGCAGGTCTCTCGAGTGTGATGGTGGTCTGCAGGTCTCTCGAGTGTGACGGTGCTCTGCAGGTCTCTCGAGTGTGACGGTGCTCTGCAGGTCTCTCGAGTGTGTCGGTGCTCTGCAGGTCTCTCGATTGTGATGGTGCTCTGCAGGTCTCTCGAGTGTGTCGGTGCTCTGCAGGTCTCTCGAGTGTGTCGGTGCTCTGCAGGTCTCTCGAGTGTGATGGTGCTCTGCGGGTCTCTCAAGTGTGTCGGTGCTCTACAGGTCTCTCGAGTGTGACAGTGCTCTGAAGGTACTTCACTGCATTATCTGAACATCAAAATACAAACAAACACAAAACACAGTGCAATTTACTGTCAACACGCCTGTCTGTGCTGAAGGTGAATACACGCCTCACACTGGCTCAGCAGGGACTGGAGATACACAGTAAAAGAGTTGCCAGTGCCAGCAGCTCCACTGTGAACCAGTAACCCCTGAAGACACAGTGTAGCTGTGAACCAGTAACCCCTGAAGACACAGTGCAGCTGTGAACCAGTAACCCCTGAAGACACAGTGCAGCTGTGAACCAGTAACCCCTGAAGACACAGTGTAGCTGTGAACCAGTAACCCCTGAAGACACAGTGCAGCTGTGAACCAGTAACCCCTGAAGACACAGTGCAGCTGTGAACCAGTAACCCCTGAAGACACAGTGTAGCTGTGAACCAGTAACCCCTGAAGATACAGTGCAGCTGTGAACCAGTAACCCCTGACGACACAGTGCAGCTGTGAACCAGTAACCCCTGAAGACACAGTGCAGCTGTGAACCAGTAACCCCTGAAGACACAGTGCAGCTGTGAACCAGTAACCCCTGATACAAGCTGAGAGGAGGCAGAGAAGACACAGTGCAGCTGTCAGCACACAGCATCACATTCACTGCCATCTCCAGCATAACTACTGGAAATAAAGACATCTAACATAGCTTCAACTGGAAGAGATTGAGAGAGAGGGAGAGAGACTGAGAGAGGGAGAGAGAGAGACAGAGAGCAAGAGAGAGAGAGAGGGAGAGGGAGAGAGAGAGAGAGAGAGAGAGAGAGAGGGAGAGAAACAGCGAGAGAGAGAGAGAGAGGGGAGAGAGAAAGAGAGAGAGACAGAGAGAGAGGGAGAAAGAGACAGAGAGTTAACCCCAGACCCCTGTTTACTGTCTCCTGTCTCCTCACCTTCTCAAACAGCTTCTGTCCTCAGATCACGTCTTCCTGCTTCAAAAGGACAGACTCCACTGAGCTTTACCTCTGATATTCCCTGGCAGCTCGGAGCCAGGATTCTCCCCTCTGGGTCTCTGGCCAGCCCTAGCCAGTCCCTTCCAGGCCTGTGCTCGTCCCCTGCGGGCCGGTCTCAAATGGAGATTAGAAAATAGAAGGCACTTTTTCACAGAGAGAATCGTGAGGGTCTGGAACCGACTCCCCAGTAATGAGGTTGAAGCCGACACCCTGGGATCCTTCAAGAAGCTGCTTGATGAGATCCTGGGATCAATAAGATGGGACTAATGGCCTCCTCTCGTTTGTAAACTTTCTTATGTATAAAGCAGGCAGGAGTGTGTGTCAGCGGGTGGCATGAGGGTGCGTGGCTGGAATAGGAAGTAAGAGGTCTGGGTTAATAAGTAACTGGACGGTCTGTTCAGGAACTCTGTCTTCCGTCTGATAAATAATCATAAACTGTGCAAGCGTGCCGACAGCGAGAGAGAGAGAGAGAGAGAGAGAGAGAGGGGGAGAGAGAGAGAGAGGGGAGAGAGGGAGAGAGAGGAGAGAGAGAGAGAGAGGGGGAGGAGAGAGAGAGAGAGAGAGAGAGAGAGGGGGGGGAGAGGGAGAGAGGGAGAGAGAGAGAGAGAGAGGGGGAGAGGGAGAGAGAGAGAGAGAGGGAGAGAGAGAGAGAGAGAGAGAGGAGAGAGAGGGAGAGAGAGAGAGAGGGGAGAGGAGAGAGAGGGGGAGAGAGAGGGAGAGAGAGGGGGAGAGAGAGGAGAGAGAGAGGGGAAGAGAGAGGAGAGAGAGAGAGGAGAGAGGGAGAGGGAGAGAGAGAGGTTGGGAGAGAGGGTGGGAGAGAGGGAGAGAGAGAAAGATCAAGAGGCAGAGAGAGAGACAGGGAGGGAGAGAGGGAGGTTTAGGGTTAAGATGATTCTGGGCTGGGGCTCCAGACCTCATGACTCTGGGGCTCATGCAGCATGGGGACCGTCTCCAAAGTACTGCTAAAGTTTACAAACTTTTCAGACAAATTGCGGCTTTCATTGATGTTTATTACTGCAATAACTTATTCAAACAATAACAACGACAATAGCAATACTTATACTACGCTAGGATGAATATTGGACTGAATATGTGAATCAGACCCCCCACTCTCCCCTCTCTCTCTCTCTCTCTCTCTCTCTCTCTCTCTCTCTCTCTCTCTCTCTCTCTCTCTCTCTCTCTCACTCTTGCGTCTCTGCCAGCAGTTACAGAGCAGCACCGTGCCTGTGACGAGGCAAAGTGCGCTGACCACAGCGATGATGTAGAATAAAGAGGCGTGTCCGACGAACTGGGTCAGAACCGACAGAGTCGTCGCGTACAGAACTGCAACCACGAGGAAACGTCGGAGCGCATGATTGCTACTCCCCGCTCCTGACACCCCGGACCCCGCCCCCGGCACCCCTGGCCCCGCCCCTGGCAGCCTCACCAACTCTGCGGTTGGCTGCGGTTGGCTGACAGACAGCGGGGTTCCATTGTAGCTGTGCAGCAGCAGGCTGGGGGACAGCAGGATTTCGGGAAGCCCCTCCGGCAGAGAGGGGGAGGCGGGTGCAGGATCGCCCCCCTGTGGGCTCTGGCAGGACAGCAGCTCCAGGGTCCGCTCGTTTTCGGGTAGGTGCCCCACAGAGGCGTCAGGTACAGGGGTCACCCTGCGGCACAGCGGACAGGTCACCCCATACAGAGGGGACCCCCCAGTGCTTCCAGGCTCCTCCCGGGCCCCCAGCAGCAGCTTCAGGCACAGCGAGCAGAAGGTGTGTCCGCAGAGCAGCTGTCGTGGCCTCCAGACCAGCCCGTGGTATCGGTGATAGCATACAGCACAGTCCAGCTCCGACCCAGACAGAACCAACTCCATCGCGGGTCAGAACCGCTCGGGAACACAACCGGACAGGAGGGGATGGGCTCCTGGGAATGGGATTCAGTAGAACAGGACAGCAGGATGGAACCTGTGTCTTTGCACAAGATTGAAAGGGTTGTTCCTGTCCACACAGCTCCTCCGCACAGCTCCTCCGCACAGCCCCTCCACACAGCCCCTCCACACAGCTCCTCCGCACAGCCCCTCCGCACAGCCCCTCCACACAGCTCCTCCGCACAGCCCCTCCGCACAGCTCCTCCACACAGCCCCTCCGCACAGCCCCTCCGCACAGCCCCTCCACACAGCTCCTCCGCACAGCTCCTCCGCACAGCCCCTCCGCACAGCCCCTCCTCACAGCCCCTCCACACAGGGTTTTGTTTGTTTGAAGTAGTCGAGGGCAGATGAACTGCAGACTGTCCCCAGCTCACTGTCTCACTCTCACACTGTCTCACTGTCTTACTGTCTCACTCCTGTACTCTGTCACTCTCACACTGGCTCACTCTCTCTGTGCTCCAGGCAACCTCTTTATACCTGCCTTTATCGCCGGAGTGTGACGCAGACAGATTAACCTTTAACTCCTACTGGAGCCCGGCTGCGAGCCTCCTGAAAGGAAGGAGGGGGTGCAGGTACAGGTCATGTGTAACTACACATGAGATTAGCAGCTCCATCACTAGATAATGAGTACGATTACAGTAACAGCACGGGGCAGAGCGGACTCTGAGCCAGGGCACTGCACAGCACTGACAGACACACCCAACACAAGGAAACTGCACTGACTGTGAGAATGTGTCCCGCATTTGTGGACTGGAATTCACCAGCCTGGAATACAAGGGAAAAAATAACCAGGGAAGTGTCTGACAATGACATCATCTGTACAGACTCGCGCACGCACACACACACACACACACACACACACACCACACACACACACACACACACACACACACACACACACACACACACACACACTCTGACACACACACACTCTGACACACATACACACACACAACTACACACACACTGACACACACACACTGACACACACACACACGAGTGTGTGAGACTGTGTGTGTACACACACATGACACACTGTGACACCACACACACTCACACACACACACACACACACACACACTCTGACACACACACTCTGACACATACACTAACACACACTGACACACACTGACACACACACACACACACACACACACACAACACACACACACACACACACACACTCTGACACACACACACTGACACACACACACTGACACACACTGACATACACACACTGACACACACACACACACACACACACACTGACACACACATACACACACACTGTATATAACAGACTGACCCACACACACACACTGACATGTGTGGTGTACACAAGCACACACACACGTACACACACACCAGTGTGTCCTGACAAACACACACGCACACACACACAGAGAGACACACACACAAACACAGATACACACAGACACACACACACAGACATACAGATACACACACACACACACAGACAGGCAGACACACAGACACTCACACTCACTCACTCTGATGCACGATGACACAGCAATGAGGAAACAAAGCAGCTCACTGACCCTGACTCACTGCCGCTTCAGATATTAATCATTTATACAAGAGAGTCTGAGGGTTAGGACCTGGGTGGGGGGGCAGAGAGCCGAGGGGCCATCAGGGGGAGAGTGAGGGGAGAGCAGGGGGAGAGCAGGAGGAGAGCGGGGGGAGAGCAGGAGGAGAGCGGGGGATTCAATACACCACTTCATAGAGCATGTGAATGCTAGATCCTCCCATTGTGCCCCCAGGCTCGTCCCCTGGCTGCTGATCATGGGACCCTGCTCCCAGCCCGAGCCCCACCCCAGTCTGCTATTCCCAAATCTGTTGTGGGGCTCTCAGTGTTTCATTACCAACAGAAAAAGAACATTTCAGGAATACGACACGCGAGTCCCCTTTAAACAGCTCGCCTCGCCTTCCTGTTCTTTATTAATTATCCCCGGGAGAGGGTGCAGCCAGTCCCTCGGAGCGCGCTGTGACGTCACTCTGCGCCTGAGGGAGAGAGGGGGCGCAGTGCTCATACACGAACCAGCGAGCACACTGATTAACAACTAACCTGCCTGGACTAATAATCACGGCAGCATTCTAACGAGGTGGAAACTGCGGCGCACACACTGCACCACAATTAATCCCACAGGACTCACAAGCTCGGAGCGTTTCAGAGTGTTACTTCATTATAGTTCAGTGTTGAAGCGGCTCTCGGTTTTGGATTGTAGTTCGGTGTGGAAGCGGCTCTTGGTTTTGGATTGTAGTTCGGTGTTGAAGCGGCTCTTGGTTTTGGATTGTAGTTCGGTGTTGAAGCGGCTCTTGGTTTTGGATTGTAGTTCGGTGTTGAAGCGGCTCTTGGTTTTGGATTGTAGTTCGGTGTTGAAGCGGCTTTTGGTTTTGGATTGTAGTTCGGTGTGGAAGCGGCTCTTGGTTTTGGATTGTAGTTCGGTGTTGAAGCGGCTCTTGGTTTTGGATTGCAGTTCGGTGTTGAAGCGGCTCTGGTTTTGGATTGTAGTTCGGTGTTGAAGCGGCTTGGTTTTGGATTGTAGTTCGGTGTGGAAGCGGCTCTTGGTTTTGGATTGTAGTTCGGTGTTGAAGCGGCTCTTGGTTTTGGATTGTAGTTCGGTTTTGGATTGTAGTTCGGTGTTGAAGCGGCTCTTGGTTTTGGATTGCA
The DNA here is from genome assembly GCF_017654505.1 of Polyodon spathula. Taxonomy (NCBI): domain Eukaryota; kingdom Metazoa; phylum Chordata; class Actinopteri; order Acipenseriformes; family Polyodontidae; genus Polyodon; species Polyodon spathula. The sequence goes on along the minus strand of NC_054549.1, from coordinate 9,828,575 downwards.
GTTCGGTGTTGAAGCGGCTTTTGGTTTTGGATTGTAGTTCTGAAGCTGCTCTTGGTTTTGGATTGTAGTTCGGTGTTGAAGCGGCTCTTGGTTTTGGATTGTAGTTCGGTGTTGAAGCGGCTCTTGGTTTTGGATTGTAGTTCGGTGTTGAAGCGGCTCTTGGTTTTGGATTGTAGTTCGGTGTTGAAGCGGCTCTTGGTTTTGGATTGTAGTTCGGTGTTGAAGCGGCTCTTGGTTTTGGATTGCAGTTCGGTGTTGAAGCGGCTCTTGGTTTTGGATTGCAGTTCGGTGTTGAAGCTGCTCTTGGTTTTGGTTTGTTAGTTCGGTGTTGAAGCGGCTCTTGGTTTTGGATTGCAGTTCAGTGTTGAAGCTGCTCTTGGTTTTGGATTGCAGTTCGGTGTTGAAGAGGCTCTTGGTTTTGGATTGTAGTTTGGAAGCGGCTCTTGGTTTTGGATTGTTCAGTTGAAGCGGCTCTTGGTTTTGGATTGCAGTTCGGTGTTGAAGAGGCTCTTGGTTTTGGATTGTAGTTCGGTGTTGAAGCGGTTTGGTGTTGAAGCGGCTCTTGGTTTTGGATTGTAGTTCGGTGTTGAAGCGGCTTTTGGTTTTGGATTGATTGTAGTTCGGTGTTGAAGCTGCTCTTGGTTTTGGATTGCAGTTCGGTGTTGAAGCTGCTCTTGGTTTTGGATTGCAGTTCGGTGTTGAAGCTGCTCTTGGTTTTGGATTGCAGTTCGGTGTTGAAGCGGCTCTTGGTTTTGGATTGTAGTTCGGTGTTGAAGCGGCTCTTGGTTTTGGATTGCAGTTCGGTGTTGAAGCGGCTCTTGGTTTTGGATTGCAGTTCGGTGTTGAAGCGGCTCTTGGTTTTGGATTGTAGTTCGGTGTTGAAGCGGCTCTTGGTTTTGGATTGCAGTTCGGTGTTGAAGCTGCTCTTGGTTTTGGATTGCAGTTCGGTGTTGAAGCGGCTCTTGGTTTTGGATTGTAGTTCGGTGTTGAAGCGGCTCTTGGTTTTGGATTGCAGTTCAGTGTTGAAGCTGCTCTTGGTTTTGGATTGTAGTTCGGTGTTGAAGCGGCTCTTGGTTTTGGATTGTAGTTCGGTGTTGAAGCGGCTCTTGGTTTTGGATTGTAGTTCGGTGTTGAAGCGGCTCTTGGTTTTGGATTGTAGTTCGGTGTTGAAGCGGCTCTTGGTTTTGGATTGTAGTTCGGTGTGGAAGCTGCTCTTGGTTTTGGATTGCAGTTCGGTGTTGAAGCTGCTCTTGGTTTTGGATTGCAGTTCGGTGTTGAAGCGGCTCTTGGTTTTGGATTGTAGTTCGGTGTGGAAGCGGCTCTTGGTTTTGGATTGCAGTTCGGTGTTGAAGCGGCTCTTGGTTTTGGATTGTAGTTCGGTGTTGAAGCGGCTTTTGGTTTTGGATTGTAGTTCGGTGTTGAAGCGGCTCTTGGTTTTGGATTGTAGTTCGGTGTTGAAGCGGCTCTTGGTTTTGGATTGTAGTTCGGTGTGGAAGCGGCTCTTGGTTTTGGATTGCAGTTCGGTGTTGAAGCGGCTCTTGGTTTTGGATTGTAGTTCGGTGTTGAAGCGGCTCTTGGTTTTGGATTGTAGTTCGGTGTTGAAGCGGCTCTTGGTTTTGGATTGCAGTTCGGTGTGGAAGCGGCTCTTGGTTTTGGATTGTAGTTCGGTGTTGAAGCGGCTCTTGGTTTTGGATTGTAGTTCGGTGTTGAAGCGGCTCTTGGTTTTGGATTGTAGTTCGGTGTTGAAGCGGCTCTTGGTTTTGGATTGTAGTTCGGTGTTGAAGCGGCTCTTGGTTTTGGATTGTAGTTCGGTGTTGAAGCGGCTTTTGGTTTTGGATTGTAGTTCGGTGTTGAAGCGGCTTTTGGTTTTGGATTGTAGTTCGGTGTTGAAGCGGCTCTTGGTTTTGGATTGTAGTTCGGTGTTGAAGCGGCTCTTGGTTTTGGATTGTAGTTCGGTGTTGAAGCGGCTCTTGGTTTTGGATTGTAGTTCGGTGTGGAAGCGGCTCTTGGTTTTGGATTGTAGTTCGGTGTTGAAGCGGCTCTTGGTTTTGGATTGTAGTTCGGTGTTGAAGCGGCTCTTGGTTTTGGATTGTAGTTCGGTGTTGAAGCGGCTCTTGGTTTTGGATTGTAGTTCGGTGTTGAAGCGGCTCTTGGTTTTGGATTGTAGTTCGGTGTTGAAGCGGCTCTTGGTTTTGGATTGTAGTTCGGTGTTGAAGCGGCTCTTGGTTTTGGATTGTAGTTCGGTGTTGAAGCGGCTCTTGGTTTTGGATTGTAGTTCGGTGTTGAAGCGGCTCTTGGTTTTGGATTGCAGTTCGGTGTTGAAGCTGCTCTTGGTTTTGGATTGTAGTTCGGTGTTGAAGCGGCTCTTGGTTTTGGATTGTAGTTCGGTGTTGAAGCGGCTCTTGGTTTTGGATTGTAGTTCGGTGTTGAAGCGGCTCTTGGTTTTGGATTGTAGTTCAGTGTTGAAGCGGCTCTTGGTTTTGGATTGTAGTTCGGTGTTGAAGCGGCTCTTGGTTTTGGATTGTAGTTCGGTGTTGAAGCGGCTCTTGGTTTTGGATTGTAGTTCGGTGTTGAAGCGGCTCTTGGTTTTGGATTGCAGTTCGGTGTTGAAGCGGCTCTTGGTTTTGGATTGTAGTTCGGTGTTGAAGCGGCTCTTGGTTTTGGATTGTAGTTCGGTGTTGATGCGGCTCTTGGTTTTGGATTGTAGTTCGGTGTTGAAGCGGCTCTTGGTTTTGGATTGTAGTTCGGTGTTGAAGCGGCTCTTGGTTTTGGATTACAGGCAACTCCGACAACTTAGCCTGGAGATACCAACAACCTAACATCAGCCTACAACTTCGCCTGGAGGAGCCAAAACGCTAACGATCATAGCGCCCTCACAACGTCGACCGAGAACCAAAACTAACATCAAGCCACCCTTCTCCGAGAGCCTAAAACTAAGCCTAACGTCAAGCCACCAACTTCGCCGAGACGCAAAGGATTGCAGTTCGGTGTTGAAGAGGCTCTTGGTTTTGGATTGTAGTTCGGTGTTGAAGCGGCTCTTGGTTTTGGATTGTAGTTCGGTGTTGAAGCGGCTCTTGGTTTTGGATTGTAGTTCGGTGTTGAAGCGGCTCTCGGTGGTTTTGGATTGTAGTTCGGTGTTGATGCGGCTCTTGGTTTTGGATTGTAGTTTGGTGTTGAAGCGGCTCTTGGTTTTGGATTGTAGTTCGGTGTGGAAGCGGCTCTTGGTTTTGGATTGTAGTTCGGTGTTGAAGCGGCTCTTGGTTTTGGATTGTAGTTCGGTGTTGAAGCGGCTCTTGGTTTTGGATTGTAGTTCGGTGTTGAAGCGGCTCTTGGTTTTGGATTGTAGTTCGGTGTTGAAGCGGCTTTTGGTTTTGGATTGTAGTTCGGTGTTGAAGCTCTTGGTTTTGGATTGTAGTTCGGTGTTGAAGCGGCTTTGGTTTTGGATTGTAGTTCGGTGTTGAAGCGGCTTTTGGTTTTGGATTGTAGTTCGGTGTTGAAGCGGCTTTTGGTTTTGGATTGTAGTTCGGTGTTGAAGCGGCTCTCGGTTTTGGATTGCAGTTCGGTGTTGAAGCGGCTCTTGGTTTTGGATTGTAGTTCGGTGTTGAAGCGGCTCTTGGTTTTGGATTGTAGTTCGGTGTTGAAGCTGCTCTTGGTTTTGGATTGCAGTTCGGTGTTGAAGCGGCTCTTGGTTTTGGATTGTAGTTCGGTGTTGAAGCGGCTCTTGGTTTTGGATTGTAGTTCGGTGTTGAAGCGGCTCTTGGTTTTGGATTGTAGTTCGGTGTTGAAGCGGCTCTTGGTTTTGGATTGTAGTTCGGTGTTGAAGCGGCTCTTGGTTTTGGATTGCAGTTCGGTGTTGAAGCGGCTCTTGGTTTTGGATTGCAGTTCGGTGTTGAAGCGGCTCTTGGTTTTGGATTGTAGTTCGGTGTTGAAGCGGCTCTTGGTTTTGGATTGCAGTTCGGTGTTGAAGCGGCTCTTGGTTTTGGATTGTAGTTCGGTGTTGAAGCGGCTCTTGGTTTTGGATTGCAGTTCAGTGTTGAAGCGGCTCTTGGTTTTGGATTGTAGTTCGGTGTTGAAGCGGCTCTTGGTTTTGGATTGTAGTTCAGTGTTGAAGCTGCTCTTGGTTTTGGATTGCAGTTCGGTGTTGAAGCGGCTCTTGGTTTTGGATTGTAGTTCGGTGTTGAAGCGGCTCTTGGTTTTGGATTGTAGTTCGGTGTTGGAAGCGGCTCTTGGTTTTGGATTGTAGTTCAGTGTTGAAGCTGCTCTTGGTTTTGGATTGCAGTTCGGTGTTGAAGAGGCTCTTGGTTTTGGATTGTAGTTCGGTGTTGAAGCGGCTCTTGGTTTTGGATTGTAGTTCAGTGTTGAAGCTGCTCTTGGTTTTGGATTGCAGTTCGGTGTTGAAGAGGCTCTTGGTTTTGGATTGTAGTTCGGTATGGAAGCGGCTCTTGGTTTTGGATTGCAGTTCAGTGTTGAAGCTGCTCTTGGTTTTGGATTGTAGTTCGGTGTGGAAGCGGCTCTTGGTTTTGGATTGTAGTTCGGTGTGGAAGCGGCCCTTGGTTTTGGATTGTTCAGAAGCTACCCAAACTGTCGCGCGAGAATTTTGGTTTTGGATTGTAGTTCGGTGTTGAAGCGGCTTTTGGTTTTGGATTGTA
>NC_054549.1:9788925-9823426 GCF_017654505.1 Polyodon spathula | reverse complement strand
GGAAATAACTTTCCCTTTTTTTTTTTTTTTTGCAGCAACTAACCACACAAATAACATTTTTTTTTTTTTTTTTTTTTTTTAGGATACCTTGCAAAAAAACTAACCTCTTCCTTTCCCAGACAACACATCACCCTAACCACTCTTTTTCTTTTTCAGGAAATAACTTTCCCTTTTTTTTCCTTTGCAGCAACTAACCACAAATAACATTTTTTTTCCTTTTTTTTAGGATACCTTGCAAAAAAAACTAACCTCTTCCTTTCCCAGACAACACATCACCCTAACCACTCTTTCCTTTTCAGCACTATGGAACCCTCCATACACCCAGTAAAGGCTTTCTACAGATTGATCCAAACAATTCACCATTTGGACAACGTGAATGAAGCTATCATCAACAATAGAGTCCCGCCTGGAATGCTGAAACAAACCAACCACTTGCAACTCTACATCAAACCAGCCCTGCCAACTCCAGCCACGGCAGAACTCTTAGCAGCCAATGCTAAGAACTGGATGCACACAAATCTTCAAATCCTGCAAATACACTATGAAGATACACTCTCCAGACTACAAAAAGACCTGCACAGAATACCAACTGGGAACTGGGAGGAACCATTCCAGAAGGCTAAAACGTGGGCCTGCAGGAACTTCGGGAAGAAGATCAAGCAGGCTACCTTCCAGACAGCTTTTCTGATGGCACACGAGAACACCACCAGACGGCGGAGTCTCCCAGACCCACCAACAGAAGCAGACGCGGACTGGCTGTGCATCCAGGCCACTACATGTGCTGCCCAGATCAAGACACCGACTGGAACCACTAAACCTACCTCGGATTCTAATCAAACTGCCTCTCCTAACCCTGACCCTAACCCTAACCCTAACCCTAACCCCAACCCTAATCCTAACCCCACCTTGCACCCCGAACCTAACCCCAACCCTAAACCTAACCCCACCTTGCACCCCGAACCTAACCCTAACCCTAAACCTAACCCTAACCCTAAAACCTAACCCCAACCCTAATCCTAACCCCACCTTGCACCCCGAACCTAACCCCACCTTGCACCCCGAACCTAACCCTAACCCTAACCCTAACCCCAACCCTAACCCTAACCCTAACCCTGAACCCCCCGAACCTAACCCCAACCCTAACCCTAACCCTAAACCTAACCCCACCTTGCACCCCGAACCCAAACCTAACTGCAACCCTAACCGCACACCTATCCCTAACCCTTACCCCCTCTGCACCCCCACCTCTAACCCTATCCCACTCTGTACCCCCACCCAGATTCTACCAGAGAACCGACGACTCGGCAGCAGCCCAGCAACACGGCCCAGGAGAACCTACCAGGTCCACAGACACATCGACACGGACAAAAAGAACACAGACTGGAGCCTACAAACTAACAAGAACATTCTCATCATTGGTGACTCCAACCTCCACAGAATCCCGGACCACACCCAGAGGCAAATACAGATTGAAAGCTACCCAGGGGCAAAATTCCTACATGCAGCCAACCTTCTGGACAAAGCCAAAACAGACAGAGGAGTGACCAAAGTGATCCTATCATTTGGAATCAACAACAAGGACCAGAAAGTCAAAGAGACAGCCATCAAAAACCTACAGAAGATGTACAGGTCAGCAAAGAAAACCTTCCCAGCTGCAGAAATCAAAGTGCCACTAGTGAACTTCTCACAAGCACTTGACATGCAGGACCAACGGAACTTGGAGGAACTAAACAGATTCATCTCAGCCAACCTGCCACACATTCCACTGTTACCAACTGAGAACTTCCGAGTCGGCAGAGACAACATCCACTGGACAACCAACACAGCCAAGGATATGCTCCAGCACTGGTGCCAGCATTTAAACTAGGAGACCCCACAAGCCCAAACATCTCCAGGGACGGGGCATCAAACATAGTGAACTCCACGATAGACCTACACTAGAAAAAGAGATTTGAAACAAACAAAAAAACAGAAAAATAAATCCAAAAACAGTCAGATGGCCCGTGCACCTTTCTTTCCCTGGAAAACCAACCAAGTGTAGGGTTCTCAGGGAAACAAAGTTCATACCTAACCCTAACCGGCCAGTGCCTCTGACTCAGGAGAAACAAAGAAGTTTAAAATGTTTTTCAAATGTTTTTTCAAAATGTTTTTTATTTTTTATTTTTATTTTTATTTATTTATTTTTTTGCTATAACTTGCCTTTCCCACAGAGCTAAACCACACATTCCAGAGTGATTCAAACCTACCAATGGAACTCTGGAGAGTGACGATAAAAGCAAAAAGGGCAATTAGCAGTCAGTCAGGGCAACCTTTGAACCTGATCATCACCCCAATTAAGGGCAGATCAATAGGGGCCTCTAGCCCAGCCCAGAGGGTGTTGCTATGCAAACTTGAAATGCATAAAATGATGACCAGGTAATTCAGTTTTCAGAACACCTGATGAAGCCTAATGAAGAGGCGAAACGTTGTGCACACCTAGAAGAAAAAGAAATTGAGGAAACCAACAGAGACCAAGGCAAGAGATCCAACAGGACAGGATTCTCTACCATCTCCTGGTTACCACAAGGATACATTGAATAGGAACTTAGAACTAAACTAACTTTTCTTTTTCAGGAAATAACTTCTCTTTTTTTTTTTTTTTTTTTTTTTTTTTTTTTTTTTTTTTTTTTTTCCCTTTGCAGCAACTAACCACAAATACATTTTTCTTTTAGGATATCTTGCAAAAAAACTAACCTCTTCCTTTCCCAGCACTTAAATACCACGGTACCAACACAGCCATCATTCACAGTACTCCAAGAAGGTAAGTATAGATTGTGTTTGTAGTGGAAACCTAACGGTGCCAACGTAAGCTACAAATCACTCTCTCGCCACCCACCCCACCTACACAGCACTTCAGAAAGGTAAGTATAGATTGTGTTTGTAGTGGAAACCTAACGGTGCCAACGTAAGCTACAAAACAATCGGTTCTCTCATTTCTCACACCACCTACAGTACACTCCAGGCACACTACAACACATCACCCTAACCACTCTTTTTCTTTTTCAGGAAATAACTTCCCCTTTTTTTTCCTTTGCAGCAACTAACCACAAATAACATTTTTTTTTCCTTTTTTTTAGGATACCTTGCAAAAAAACTAACCTCTTCCTTTCCCAGACAACACATCACCCTAACCACTCTTTTTCTTTTTTTCAGGAAATAACTTCCCCCTTTTTTTTCCTTTGCAGCAACTAACCACAAATAACATTTTTTTTCCTTTTTTTTAGGATACCTTGCAAAAAAAACTAACCTCTTCCTTTCCCAGACAACACATCACCCTAACCACTCTTTTTCTTTTTCAGGAAATAACTTCCCCCCTTTTTTTTTCCTTTGCAGCAACTAACCACAAATAACATTTTTTTTCCTTTTTTTTTTAGGATACCTTGCAAAAAAAACTAACCTCTTCCTTTCCCAGACAACACATCACCCTAACCACTCTTTCCTTTTCAGCACTATGGAACCCTCCATACACCCAGTAAAGGCTTTCTACAGATTGATCCAAACAATTCACCATTTGGACAACGTGAATGAAGCTATCATCAACAATAGAGTCCCGCCTGGAATGCTGAAACAAACCAACCACTTGCAACTCTACATCAAACCAGCCCTGCCAACTCCAGCCACGGCAGAACTCTTAGCAGCCAATGCTAAGAACTGGATGCACACAAATCTTCAAATCCTGCAAATACACTATGAAGATACACTCTCCAGACTACAAAAAGACCTGCACAGAATACCAACTGGGAACTGGGAGGAACCATTCCAGAAGGCTAAAACGTGGGCCTGCAGGAACTTCGGGAAGAAGATCAAGCAGGCTACCTTCCAGACAGCTTTTCTGATGGCACACGAGAACACCACCAGACGGCGGAGTCTCCCAGACCCACCAACAGAAGCAGACGCGGACTGGCTGTGCATCCAGGCCACTACATGTGCTGCCCAGATCAAGACACCGACTGGAACCACTAAACCTACCTCGGATTCTAATCAAACTGCCTCTCCTAACCCTAAACCTAACCCTAAAAGGACCTAACCCTAAACCCTAACCCTAACCCTAACCCTGTACACCCTAACCCTAACCCTAACCCTAAACCTAACCCTAAACCCTAACCCTAACCCTAACCCTTAAACCCTAAACCCTAACCCTAACCCTAACCCTAAACCCTAACCCTAACCCTAAACCCTAACCCTAACCCTAACCCTGGACAACCAACCCAGCCCTAACCCTAACCCTAACCCTAACCCTAACCCTAACCCTAACCCTAACCCTAAACCCTAACCCTAACCCTAACTCCAGGGAGGGGGCATCAAACATAATGAATCTGTTTAAAAACTTCAAGCCAACAGAGAGCCAAGACAGCCGCCTGAGCAAAGGCCTCTCTTTCCTACCCACACCGCAAACAACAGCAAAAGAGAAGCGTATACTACTATCAGAAACACAAGACTACCACAGGAGGCTAAAAATCGCAACTTTCTTTGAAGATGAAGAAGACTCAAATCGGATACCCTTCCTACCCAAATCCAACTGGGAACCAAAGAACAACCAAGTTCCACAGGAAATCACAGAGATCATTCTTGAAGACCTAAAAGCAATACACAGCCTTAACCCAGGGAACTACAAAACAGAAGACAACCTAACGGCACCAGAAAGGATAGCACTTAAGGAATTACAAAAACATACTGACATCATTTTCAAACCAGCAGACAAGGGCAGCTCAATAGTAATAATGGATAGAGAAGACTACATCTTTGAAGCCAACAGGCAACTAAACAATCCAGAACACTACAGGAAATTAGACGCACCAATTTATCTTGATTCCGCTCAGGAAATTAATAGAATAATACAAACACTAACAGACCAAAAAATAATTACCAAAAAACAAGCACACTATCTCAGGGGGGCAGACACACCCAGAGCACGCCTTTTTTACACGCTACCAAAAATACACAAATCGCCAGACACTTGGACTATCCCACACACCATACCACCAGGCAGACCGATAGTATCGGACTGCAACAGCGAATCATATAGAATTGCAGAATACATAGATCACTTTTTAAACCCCCTATCCACCAAACACACTAGCTACCTCAAAGACACATATGATTTCATAGAAAAAATTAAAACACTCAAACTAACAGAAACTGCTTTTCTTTTTACAATAGACATAGACAGCTTGTACACAAACATAGAGACCAACGCAGGCATTGCAGCTGTCAGGAAATGCTTGAATCTGAACCCAGATCCAACCAGACCAGACGAAGAATTGATCAAACTCCTGGAAATCAGCTTAACAAAAAATGACTTTGAATTTGACAACCAATTCTACCTACAGACCAAAGGAACAGCGATGGGGAAACGCTTTGCGCCATCATATGCCAACATCTACATGGCCGACTGGGAAGAGACGATCCTCCGCAGATGCCCACAGAGACCAACGCACTATTTCAGGTACCTAGATGACATTTGGGGCACTTGGACACATAGCATAGACGAATTTAAAAATTTCATCTCTTTACTTAACACACACCATCAGTCCATCAAAGTGAAATACACCACACATAGCAGCGAAGTAAACTTTCTAGACACGACCACTTACAAAGGAACACATTTTTCACAAACACACCAGCTAGACACCAAAGTATATTTTAAAGAAACTGACACACACACTTTATTACACAAAACAAGCTACCACCCTAAACACACCTTTAGAGGTTTAATCAAATCACAGCTACTCAGATTCCACAGAATTTGCACACAACCTACTGACTTCCAGGCAGCTACCAAAATCTTATTCACAGCACTCAGGCAAAGGGGGTACTCCCGTTCCTTCCTCAGAGGAATAAGGAAAACCTTCCTAGAACAAAAGCCTACAGACAACAAAAAGATTATTCCACTTATAACTACCTACTCACATTTTAGTGTTGCAGCTAACTCACAGGTCAAGCAAAATCTAACCAACAAATTACAAGACACCAACCTTCTTACAGGGCACAAGGTAATCTCAGCCTACAGAAAAAACAAAAACTTGAACAACTACTTAGTGTCCAGTAAACTGCCTGCACTTAATCGCAAACCAACAAAAGCACCACGACACTTCAAACAACTTACCACACTCCAGAGCAAAACCACAGGCACCACATACAACATTCCACAAACCTTTACACAAAACAGCAGTAACTGCATCTATGCGATACAATGCGATACATGCAAAATTATTTACATTGGAGAAACAGGCAACACTATCCGAGTAAGACTAACACAACACATCTATAATATCAAACACAAAAAAAAATCGCAAACACCTCTAGTAGCACACTTTCTACAACACAACTTAGAATCTCTGAGAATTACAGGGCTGGAGAGGAACCAGAACTGGACAATCGGAGAAAGGAAATGGAGAGAAAAAGACTGGATCAACAAACTACAAACTGCTTTCCCACTAGGCCTAAACATTAGGAACGCCACGATAGACCTACACTAGAAAAAGAGATTTGAAACAAACAAAAAAACAGAAAAATAAATCCAAAAACAGTCAGATGGCCCGTGCACCTTTCTTTCCCTGGAAAACCAATCAAGTGTAGGTTTCTCATGGAAACAAAGTTCCTACCTAACCCTAACCCTACCCCTGACCCTGACCCTAACCCTAACCCTGACCCTAACCCCCCCCCCACCTTGTTAAATTCACTGCCTGATTGTAGGCAGGTGCTCCAGTGTGGTTGTTTGTTACACATGCTGCACTTTCAGTTCTGTAGTCTTTTGTTTTTAGAGAATGAACCTTACAGACAGTACTGCACACACCCCTCCCCCCTCAGCCAGATAGACAACACAGGGGTCTGGTTCACTAGCCCTGCATACATACCAGTATTGGTGGACAAGATTCAGATCTGGAGTTCAATGTGAAATTAAATGTCTAGTTTTTAACATGTACTGTCACAGAATCTTTGAGGCAATGTTAAAGGTAAACTCAGCAGGGAGCAAGCTGCTGGCCTGTTTCTACAGGTAAACTGAGTTTGAAACCAGACCCACAACACAATGGAACAGCATGACTGATGTTCTCTGGTTAAGAGATTTAAAATATTAATTGATAAATGGCCTTATGTTCTGTGATTGTTTTTTTTTTTCCCCACAACATCATTTGTTTGAATCTGTCAAAGATACAATAGAAGTGGCTTATATTGGATATTTTCAACAGTAAACACCTGCATGTTGTACAGCCTCGGCCTCCACTCCCTGAAGATGGCGGTTCAAATCTGGGTCCTGGAGGCGAGTTCCTGAGGTAAGTAATGCTGTTGGTTGTGTTGGTTGTAAGCAATGATGCTGGTTGTAACTAACGATGTTAAAGTACTGGGGGGAATATGACAACAGGTTTGAGTAGCTTTCTGGTTGCCTCAGTTGTTAGAGTATTGGATTCTAAGTCTCAGGGTAGATGGTTCAAGTCCTATGTGAGGTTTTAAAAATATTGTTTCATTTACCTTTTTATCAATAAGGTTTTATGTTTGAATCCAGTTCGTCACAAATGAAACTAAGCTGAATCCCATCTTATCCCCAGGTTCCCCATCACACAGTGTAATAATGTGTTTCACCAGCACTGTAGCCAGCTGGCTGGATAGCTGTGTTGCTAGAGCAGGGGCCTGTGATTCCCAGGTGAGTGGATTCAAACCCATGACAGGGGTGTGAGTCTTCTGTTCATTTTCAAACACTTTAGCCATTTTGATAGACTTGGGTCAGTGGTCTGATCATACTTATACTATAAAGAGGCTGATATAAGGTCTTCTGTGCAATGCTAGACTGTCACAAGCAGGCAGGTGGTGCAGTGACTCATTCCCTGGTATGCTGTGCTGTTGACCTTGGGGGAGTGGGTTCAAATCCAGGTGAGTTCTTCCTTTATTTTTCAAAGATTTGCTTAATATCCTATATAAGGCAATGAAAGCAGGCTCTTTTATGGCAGTGAGATGGACTGGGTTCAAATCCAGCAGTTTTGCTTGTTTCAAAGGATTTGTGAATTGACCTTATATATAGTGTGAACCAGCACTTTCTTGTGGGAGCTGGTAGTACAGGGGGCTAATCCCACAGCCTCCTCTCCCTGAAGATGGTGGTTCAAATCTGGGTCCTGGAGGTGAGTTCCTGAGGTAAGTAATGCTGTTGGTTGTGAGTGATGATGCTGGTTGTAACTAACAATGTTGGTTGTGTTTCCACAGATGGTAGAGGAGGATGAAGAGGGGGCTTGGGCTCCTGCTGGTGGGAGTGTTAGTATCAGAGACAATTGGAGCTGGGTGAAGAGAAGTTGTTTTTTTTTTTTTTGAAAAATAAATTTTAGTCCAGAGGTCAATTAACAACTCCTTTGAAACTCCAAGGGGAGTGTTGGTACCAGAGATTTGTCTCTCCTCTCTCCCCTTGTCTCTGGTACCAACACCTCCATCTTCCACAGCTGGGAGCCCAAGCCCCCTCTTCATCCTCCTCTTCTGGGCAGGCTGCCCTCCTCTTCCACCATCTGTTAGTTACAACCAGCATTATTGCTCATAACCAACACCCAAACTTACAACCAACAGCATTACTTACCTCAGGAACTCACCTCCAGGACCCAGATTTGAACCACCATCTTCAGGGAGAGGAGGCTGTGGGATTAGCCCCCTGCACCACCAGCTCCCACAGGAAAGTGCTGGTTCACACTATATATAAGGTCAATTCACAAATCCTTTGAAATGAGGAAAACTGCTGGATTTGAACCCAGTCCATCTTGCTTCCATGAAAGAGCCTGCTTTCATTGCCTTATATAGGATATTAAGCAAGTCTTTGAAAATAAACAATAAACTCACCAGCATTTGAACACAGGTCCTCCAAGATGAACAGCACAGTATGCCAGGCAATGAGCCACTGCACCACCTGCCTGCTTGTGAAAGTCTAGCAGTCCAACCTTGTATATGAGATTCATCCCACTGAAGAGGATAGGGTAATAGGGGGATTCAGAAGGTGGGGTGTAAGCTGAAACACAGGGATATGTCTTTGTTACACAGGACTATGCCCTGATTTATTCTGAGCCATGTGTGTGTTGGTCCTTGTTTGACTGGGCTGATGTACTTGGCCAGCTCCCCTCTGTCCTATAAGCCGAGGAATACACACCCTCTGTGTTCCAACAGCTGATTGAAAAACACCTCATGCTTATTGTTATATTAATTACTCTAATCAAAATGAAGCAGAATACTAACAATAACACAAAACTAGTTTTTGGTACATCTCTATACAGTACATAGGATATATATATCGATATATAGATATATATATATATATATATATATAGTATAGGTTCTCAATTAGTGTGAAGTATCTCGTTCCGTACGAATACAACAGAAAACAGGAAAAAATTATTATGAGTCGATAACAATAACCCCCTCCCTATAATGAAAATATTAGTTTATTACTAGTCGTAAAACATATAAAGTATGAGATATATAATACTTCGTATATAGATTATGTATATAACATATGATATATATATAATATATAATACAATATAGAAGATATATATATAATATTATTAATATATATCTATATAATATATATATATATATATTATATATATATATATCATAGAATTCAAATAAAAATGGACAAACCAATCAAAATTAAAAGTTAACTATAGATATTTAGATATATATATATATAGATTATATATATAATGTTTATTTACCTGTTTGTTAGTTTTAATTTTCAATGTAAAACTATACAGATGTAGTTGTGTATCTATAAAGGCAAGTGTCAGAGGGGGAGGTGGGTGTTTGTATGGAGGGAGTGAGGGTTGCACTGTGACTGGTGGTCCAGGGGATGGAGCTGCTCCTTCAGCCCCTGCAGCTCCTTGGTGTGGGTCCTCTCTCTGCGCTTCATGTCCTCCATGACACTGGCCAGCTGCACACTCAGGTGTTCGTTCTCCAGCTGCAGGTTTCTCACCTCAGTAATCAGTTCGCTGATGGCCTCCCTGCTCTCTCTTCACCTGGCTCACCTCGTCTTGCAGCTGCTGGGTGAGGCTGGCCTCAGACAAGCAAGCCAGAGTGAACTCCTGAACTCAGCGAATTCCAGCTCAAACTGGGCCAGACTCGCTCGGGTTCCATTTAAAAAATCCACAGACCAGTTTGCTTTAGACCAGTTTTGAGTTTTATTGTCATCATTATCCTAGTGGAGGCTCCAGTAACAGAGATCTCACTCAGGTTTGTAAGATCTTTACAAAGACACATCAATTCCTTAAAAAAGAAGAGAGAGCGAGAGAGCAAAGATTGAGCCAGTCAGTTTGAAGCCTCGCTGTGGTTTTATTTCCAGTCTGTAAATCACGACTCAGAACAAACACTGACTGACAGCAGCCGGTCACACACTTTACAAAAACAAGCCTGCGTTTCCATTGCTGGAACCGCCTTCATAGAACTCTGAAACTTGCATCGAAAACAAAAAGAGAGAACCAAAATACAAAAAAATTCCCCAGAAATAATACCGCTGCGTTGTCTTTGTACCATTACTACATCTGAATCACAGAAACAAAACAGCTGTAATGAAAGAACGGGGCTCCACAGGGTGAGCCGCCCAGCGCAGGAAAACAAACTTACTGCAATGCTCTGGGTTTTTATTTTAAATGGATAAAGTGAACGGCTTTGAGAGTGAGGGGATAACAGACAGAACATGAGTAAAAAAACAACTAAACAAAGAAATCTCTGATCTGAAGAGAGACAGAGAGAGTGCGGAGCGTTGAGGAGGGAGAGGAGGGGGAGACAGAGAGAGTGCGGAGCATTGGGGAGGGAGAGGAGGGGGAGACAGAGAGTGCGGAGCGTTGGGGAGGGAGAAGAGAGAGGGGGAGAAAGAGAGAGTGCGGAGCATTGGGGAGGGAGAGGAGAGAGGGGGAGAGAGAGTGGAGATTGGGGAGCGAGAGGGGAGGGAGAGGAGAGAGGGGGAGACAGAGAGAGTGGGAGAAAGAGCATTGGGGAGGGAGAAGAGAGAGGGGGAGAAAGAGAGAGTGCGGAGCATTGGGGAGGGAGAGGAGAGAGGGGGAGACAGTGCGTAGCATTGGGGAGGGAGAGGAGAGAGGGGAGAGAGTGCGTAGCGTTGGGGAGGGAGAAGAGAGAGGGGGAGAAGAGAGAGAGTGCGGAGCATTGGGGAGGGAGAGGAGAGAGGGGGAGACAGAGAGAGTGCGGAGCATTGGGGAGGGAGAAGAGAGAGGGGGAGAAAGAGAGAGTGCGGAGCATTGGGGAGGGAGAGGAGAGAGGGGGAGACAAAGTGTGTAGCATTGGGGAGGGAGAGAGAGAGAGAGAGAGAGTGCGGAGCATTGGGGAGGGAGAGGAGAGAGGGGGAGACAGAGAGTGCGGAGCATTGGGGAGGGAGAAGAGAGAGGGGGAGAAAGAGAGGGAAAGAGGAGAGAGGGGGAGAGAGGGGGAGGAGAGTTGGGGAGGGAGAGGAGAGAGGGGGAGACAGAGAGCGTAGCGTTGGGGAGGGAGAGGAGAGAGGGGGAGAGAGTGCGTAGCGTTGGGGAGGGAGAGGAGAGAGGGGGAGACAGTGCGTAGAGTTGGGGAGGGAGAGGAGAGAGGGGAGAGAGTGCGTAGCGTTGGGGAGGGAGAGGAGAGAGGGGAGAGACAGTGCGTAGAGTTGGGGAGGGAGAGGAGAGAGGGGGAGAAAGTGCGTAGCGTTGGGGAGGGAGAGGAGAGGGGGAGACAGAGAGAGTGCGTAGCGTTGGGGAGGGAGAAGAGAGGGGGGAAACAGTGCGTAGCGTGGGGGAGGGAGAGGAGAGAGGGGGAGAGAGAGTGCGTAGCGTTGGGGAGACAGAGGAGAGAGGGGGAGACAGAGTGCGTAGCGTTGGGGAGGGAGAGGAGAGAGGGGGAGACAGTGCGTAGAGTTGGGGAGGGAGAGGAGAGAGGGGAGACAGTGCATAGCGTTGGGGAGGGAGAAGAGAGAGGGGGAGACAGAGAGAGTGCATAGCATTGGGGAGGGACAGAGAGAGAGAGAGAGTAGACGAGTGCAGTTGGGTTCTAACTCTGCTGTTTGCGTTTGAGTGCCTCCACCAGGTCGTTCCTGAGGTTCTCCTGCTTGGATTTGTCTGCCAGTGTCTGTACACTCCTGAGAGAGAGAGAGAGAGAGAGAGAGAGATTAGAAGTCCACTGAAAATCAGTAGCTCCACAGGGCTGCTCCTCCACTGCATTGCTCTTCTCGCCTGACATTTAACACGCTTCATCCTTAATGAGAAATCAAAGGAAAACACGGGAATGTGACAAACACAGTGGAGAGCAGGCTGTACTGTAGAGAGCGAGAGTGGAGAGCAGGCTGTCCTGCCAGGTAATGATTCCACTCTTAACAGCTCAAATCAGTGATGGGGCAGCGTTCAGCCAAGCCACTAGTCACTCCACACACAGGCAGAGGAGAGGAGCCTGGTTGGGGTTAGGGTTAGGGAGAGGGGCACGCGCGCGCGCGCGCGTGTGCGCACACACACACACACACACACACACACACACACACACACACACACACACACACACACACACACACACACCCTACATGGACGTGTGATCAAGTGCTAGTCCGAGGCTGCATGAAGATCTGCCTCTGTGTCAGCACCTGAGACAGCTCACGTTGCAGCTGCTTGTACTTTTGATTGTCGGGCAAAGAATCGATAGATCTGAGATAGACAGAGCGAGCGAGAGGAAGGAAGGGAGGAGACCGCGCAGGAAAGAATGGACAGCGATAGAGAAGGAGCCAGATTGGAGAAGGAAAGAAGGAGAAAAGGATGGTGAGATGGAGGAATACAAACTTGTTTAGGAAATGCAGAGAGCTAAACGAATCCTAGCCAGATCGAGAACGAAAGCAAATTAATGAAAGAAAAAACGAACAACAACTACAGAGGGGTCAAGCCTGTACACAGGAACTGGGAGAGGGAACGGGGAGAGGGGAACGGGGAACACGGAGAATGGGGACACTTGGCGTGTGCGTGCTGTGGTTGGTGTGGGCGTGCTGTGGTTGGCGTGGGCGTGCTGTGGTTGGCGTGGGGTTGGTGTGGGCG
Source organism: Polyodon spathula (assembly GCF_017654505.1). Taxonomy (NCBI): domain Eukaryota; kingdom Metazoa; phylum Chordata; class Actinopteri; order Acipenseriformes; family Polyodontidae; genus Polyodon; species Polyodon spathula. Next base: position 9,810,362 of record NC_054549.1, on the reverse strand, counting down.
TGCTGTGGTAGGCGTGTGGTTGGTGTGGGCGTGCTGTGGTAGACGTGTGGTTGGTGTGGGCGTGCTGTGGTTGGCGTGTGGTTGGTGTGGGCGTGCTGTGGTTGGTGTGTGGTTGGTGTGGGCGTGCTGTGGTTGGTGTGTGGTTGGTGTGGGCGTGCTGTGGTTGGTGTGTGGTTGGTGTGGGCGTGCTGTGGTTGGTGTGTGGTTGGTGTGGGCGTGCTGTGGTTGGCGTGTGGTTGGTGTGGGCGTGCTGTGGTTGGCGTGTGGTTGGTGTGGGCGTGCTGTGGGCGGCGTGTGGTTGGCGTGGGCGTGCTGTGGTTGGCGTGGGGTTGGTGTGGGCGTGCTGTGGTTGGCGTGTGGTTGGTGTGGGCGTGCTGTGGTTGGCGTGTGGTTGGTGTGGGCGTGCTGTGGTTGGCGTGGGCGTGCTGTGGTTGGCGTGGGGTGCTGTGGTTGGCGTGGGCGTGCTGTGGTTGGCATGGGCGTGCTGTGGTTGGTGTGTGGTTGGTGTGGGCGTGCTGTGGTTGGCGTGTGGTTGGTGTGGGCGTGCTGTGGTTGGCGTGTGTGGTTGGCGTGGGCGTGGTTGGCATGGGCGTGCTGTGGTTGGCGTGGGTTGGTGTGGGCGTGCTGTGGTTGGCGTGTGGTTGGTGTGGGCGTGCTGTGGTTGGCGTGTGGTTGGTGTGGGCGTGCTGTGGTAGGTGTGTGGTTGGTGTGGGCGTGCTGTGGTAGGCGTGTGGTTGGTGTGGGCGTGCTGTGGTAGGCGTGTGGTTGGTACCTCAGCCCGTTGACGATGTCCTTGGTCTTCCCAAAGTAAATCTCATTCAGAGTGCTACGGATCTTATTCTCCATGTCCTGCAGAGGTAGGGAATGGAGGCATGTCAATGAGGACTGCTCTCAACCAATCAGAAACACAGAGACACACACACCTGTTATAACAATTTTTAAGGTTCTGTTAAGAAGCTTGAGTTTATTGAAGGACTACAACGACCAAAATCCTTTGCTTTAAAATAAATATAACTGACAGGAAGAAGAACAAAACTAAGAGTTCAGTTTCATTCAAATATTTTTCGTTTGAAACTTTATACAGGTGATCAACACAGTGCGTGAATTACAAAGAAAAAAGAAAACAAAGTTTGCTAAGAAAAGAAACCTTGTACTCCTTATTATTTGGACTTTAGCGACGCTATACTCTCCTCTCAGACCTGGCAGGAATTCAGCAGTAACAAAGACCCCCCCCCCCCCCCCCCCCCCCTCCCCCATAACGCTCACATGACTCCCGTGACAGCGCCCGCGTTCACGAGCCCGGCGCCCGCATCCTGAAAGGTCAATGTCACCTCTTCTGATTTAAACCCACTGCAGTGTGAGAGTGTGTGTGAAAGAGAGCACGTGAGAGAGAGAAATGAGACTGCAGTTCCACGTACCTCTACCAGGCGGCCGATGTTGGCTATGTGAGGAGACGACTCGCTGACTGTCTCGTCCTTCTCCATCTGAAACACGGAGCAGAAAAAGATCAGAGATTAGCAAGTCCCTCCTGCAGAGCACAGCCACACAGCAATTCCCACTGCAGTTCCTCACGGTGACAGCAGGGGGCAGTGCTCTGGCCAGGCTTCCTGTGACCACCGTGGGATTCATGAGGGGAGTGGCCCAGTGCCCCTGGCTAAGTGAGCAATAAAAACAGTGTGTGTGTGTGAGAGTGAGTGAGAGTGTGAGTGAGTGAGTGAGAGTGGGAGTGTGAGAATGGGAATGTTTGTGTTTGGTCCCGGAGATCCAGTGGTCAGTATTGTACCTGTCTGGTCAGGCTGCCCCCCAGGTTCATGGTGCCAGAGCCGGTCTTGGTGGTCTGCAGCCAAAGCATGACTGTCGAGGTCAGCTTGTAGTGGGCAGTGCGGCCACTGGACTTCTCCTGAGAGAGAGAGAGAGAGAGAGAGAGAGAGAGAGTGACATGATTGCAGACGTGCAGGTACACAACCCACTCCACCCCAAACCTTGATTTTCTTGGACCCGTCTCCCCTCCCCTCCCCTCCCCTCCTCTCCTCTCACCTGCACCTCCACCACGTGAATGGAGTCCCAGCACCCCTTGATTTTCTTGGACCCGTCTCCCCTCCCCTCCCCCCCCCTCCTCCTGCACCGGGAGGTGGTGGACCACGTGAATGGAGTGGTGCCAGCACCCCTTGGGGATTGGAACTTGGACCCTGGACGGGGACCCCCTCCCTCCCCTCCCCTCCTCTCCTCTCACCTGCACCTCCACCACGTGAATGGAGTCCCAGCACCCCTTGATTTTCTTGGATCCGTCTCCCGCCTTCTTGATGAGAATCACGCCGGCAAAACCGTGATCCAGATCCCAGAGATATACCGAGGACACGCCCCCCTCGAAATACCTGCAGACGAGACGAGACATTACAACCCAGCGCAACCCAACCCCCTCCAATACAACCTCCTCCAACCCAACCCAACCCAGCGCAACCCCGCCCCCTCCAACCCAGCGGGGGAGGTTGGGGTAGGCATTACAACCAAGCGCAACCCAACCCAGCGCAACCCCGCCCAGAACATCACAACACCACCACACAAGGACACACCCCCCTCGAAATACCTGTGGGGGGAGAGGCCACACCCCTGAACACACAGCACAGCACAACAGGTCTGTACTGGTACTCACAGGTCTGTGTACTGGTTTGTACTGGTATTCACAGGTCTGTACTGGTACTCACAGATCTCTGTACTGGTCGAAGGCGTTGTTTGCCTCGACCTCCAGTTTGCGCAGACGGGCCGAGGGCATGGCACCATCATCGATCGGGGGCTCATACTTATTACTCCAGGGGGACCTGAGGGGAGAAGAGAGAGACTGAGAGAGGACAGATAGAAGAGAGAGACAGAGAGAGGACAGACAGAGCAGAGACGAGACGAGACAGATGAGAGAAGAGGACAGACCGAGGAGAAACAGAGAAATGGACATTGAGGGGAGAAGAGAGAGACTGAGAAAGGAGAGGAGACAGAGGAGAGAGACAGAGAGAGGACAGACAGAGGAGAGACGAGACAGATGAGAGAGGAGAAGAGGACAAACTGAGGAGAAACAGAGGAGTGAATGGACACTAAGGGGAGAAGAGAGAGAGAAGAGGAAAGGCAGTGTACACACACAGCACTGACTGACACACACACACACACCGACACACAGGCAGCCGCAGTGCCCTGGCTCACCTGTAAGAGTCCCCGTCTCGGTTGTAGTCGCACAGCAGGTAATCCTTCCCCACTATCTTGTCTCGGGCGATCTTGAGAGGCTGGTCAACCGAGGACAGCAGGTCCTCACAGAGACTGGGCACCTGGGATACAAGAGAGAGTTAGACAAGACTGTACCGAGGACAGCAGGGAGAGAACGCACACCTACAGTGCTATCCTAGAACACCTGATCCCAGCTCTGTCCAGCAGAGGGCACTCATGCACTGTAAGAGAGGGGGGCTCATTTACATTGACAGGAGCCGAGCAAAACAAAAAACGAGAGAGAGAGAACGCTCTCTGGAGTGCTTTGAGAAGACTGCCAGAACATTGCCTGATAGAGACTATGTATGGGAAAAGCAGAGAGTAGCGCACACACACACCGAGACACACACTGAAACACGCACACTGTCTGCATTGCACACACACAATCTGCATTGCACACACACAATCTGCATTGCACACACACTGACACACACACTCTGTCTGCATTGCACACACCGACACACACACTCTGTCTGCATTGCACACACCGACACACACACACTGTCTGCATTGCACACACTGACACACACACCAGAGAGGAGGGACGTCTATTTATTTTTATCATTGGCATTTTCATATGCCATTCTCCTGCAAACACACTGAAAAAGCAACGCGGGTTCCAAGAGCAGCAACACAGTCCTGCTGCTGCCAAGTGTCTGTCTGTGACGTGTGTTAATGAGTGCGAGGGAAGTCTGCTCGAAAGTGAGCGACTGCAGGAGTAAATGCACACCTGTGAATGTGACTGTCAGTGAGCGAGGAGGAGGAGGAGGAGGAGGAGGGTGGGAGATATGAGATGAGCAGTGTGTCCCGTCACAGCACAGCACTCACACAGAGAGAGAGGAGGAGGAGGGCAGGGTGGGAGATATGAGATGAGCAGTGTGTCCTGTCACAGCACAGCACTCACACAGAGAGAGAGAAGGAGGAGGGTGGGAGATATGAGATGAGCAGTGTGTCCCATCACAGCACTCATGCAGAAAGAGAGAAAGTATTGAGTAACGATCCCTCTCTTGCAGGACAGCACTCACACAAAGGGCTACAAATTGAGAGTCACTCGCCCCCCCCACCCAACAAAGCTGCCCTTGTTTCCGCAGAAACACAATCCACCACGCCTGCCTGCCACCCACTACCCACTGCCTCACAGTTAACCCTTTCAGCGCTGTGCAGCAGTGTGCAGTGAGCTCCTGGAGGGGGAAGGAGCTGCAGTATATCAAAGAGATAGAGAGAGACAGAGAAGAAACAGAGAAAGACAGAGAGAAGAGAAAGACAGAGACAGAAAGAGAGGAGAGAGACACAGAGAGAGAGAGAGAGAGAGAGAGTTTACAGTTAGAAACACGAGTTACAGGGCTGCTAATGAGCACCAAGGGCTGCTGTTGATCTAAGTCGAGGAAACAGCAGACAATCGAGTGCTAATCCGGGGGCACGACTCGACGCTGAACCAGAAAATAAATACATCTGAGAACCATCAGGAACTCTGTGAAGAGAAACGAGCTCCCAGTGCGGCCCGCTCTGCAGCTCCCAGTGCGGCCCGCTCTGCAGCTCTAGCTCCACTCACCAGGTCGATGAGGTCACTCAGGTTCTTCTCAATCTGCTGGGGAGGCAGGCGCCTCATCAGGTCCAGAGCACAGTCCAGCTGCTGGTCATTCTGTAGACAAAAGACAATGAGAACATAAAGCATGCTGTATAAATACACACAGAGAATCTACTGCTTATTAATATAGAAGAACACAGAGCAACCCACCCTCCCAGAGCTCCCAGCACAGAGCATCTACATGCTGTCCTCATGTGTGTAGAAACAGCACAGCCATTGACACAGAGAAGCGTGCAGCGTGGGATTGTTCCATTATAATATCAGTATTCCAGGTGGGATTGTTCCATTATAATACTAGAATAGCTGCAACATACAGGACATTGTTTTGTCTGCGTGTCTTAATCGTTCACACTCACTGTTTTTAAAAAGGTTCTAGGTTAAGGGCTGTGGTTTTTAAATTAGGACAGGATGAAGAAAATGAACCACAAATAGCCAGACCACAACACAACACAACACAACAATACAACACAACACACGTGACTGATGTGCACCGTGGCCTAGCTAGTAATCGCAGCATGGAGCTCAATTTTTTCCATATCTGAAACTCATGCTTCAACTTTTGGAAAATGGCTCGCATACCAGTCCATAAAGTAGTGCTTCCCAAAACAGAAACACCCCCACAAATGCAAAATAATGTTAAATATGAAACATATTACCATCACAAGCTACGTATACATTTCATTTTAAATGATGCATCTGTTGCTAATATATCTGATCTACGGCGATATGCACATTCCCTTATCTAGCGTCATACTGTCGAAGAAATCCGATCTATTCATCAATACAAATGATAATTACAAAATGCATTTTAAATGATTTATTAATATATCCGATCTTATTTCCCAGCCTAAGCTCGTAGACATTAGAAACAATGGAACCTCCCCTTTAAATTCTAGAGCTTGATCAACTTATTTGCAGATCTATATATTTCCTCAGATAGCGGCACCAAGCAGCACAGTATTCACATCTATCTACCGTGATGAAATCAGACTCCCATTGCACAGCAATCTGATCCATTCCTGGGCTCACAAGTTCAATGAGCTTGTTAGCTAGACACACTGGGGCTGATCAAGCTGGTAGTGAAACCTGGACTGGATCACACTGCTGTGCAATAGGAGCCCGATTCCCATCCCTCGCTGGTTCTGAGGCTCAGGGTTCAGAGCGAATCAAAGCTGCTGCCTGCCGCTCTTTCAGTGGGGATTGCGGGCCGAGCGAGTGCAACAGGAAGAGTTTGAGAAGGAATGTTACCACAGGTTTTAAAATCCCTGCAGGGAGCCCACACTGACGGCATCACAGAGCCCTTTCTGAAACTCATTTACAAAGGCGCCCCACATTCACTGAGTGATCGGATTGTATCTGTCTGGCAAAGCCTTTTCCAGCAGAAAGTCAAATACTACTACCACTACTAGTAATAATAATGGATAACAGATAACCATAACGATAATACTACTACTAATAATAATAATAATAGTAATAATAATAACTATATTTATATATTATTACCTATTGTCTATTGGGTGTTACTATAATATTTACTACCATGGATAATGATTATGGATTGGTACTAATAATGGATAACAGATAACAATAACGATAATACTAATAATAATAATAATAATAATGGATAACAGATAACCATAATGATAATACTAATAACAGATAACAATGGTAATATTCACAGTATCTGCACACACCCCTGACAGGCTTCATCAGACTGCCAGCTCCCTACAAACCGGCCCTCCACCGCGGCTGGCTGGGTAGACCCTTAACCCTGCTAAAGTCGCTTGTTGGAAGCGGAGCGCCAGTAGCCGGTCTCGCTGGCCGCGTCGTGCTTCTCGTTTGATTCACAGACTCACCATTGCAACCCGCGCTGTGTGTGTCTCTGCACCGAGCCGCCGCTTCCGCTTCGAGGAGGAACAACAAACAGACCGCCGCCTCTGTGACGTCACAATAGCAATGCGACAGTCGCGTCCGGTCACGTGCTGTACCTGCGCTCGCTCTCCAGTGTCCCGGATCTGAGACTCAGAGCTGCAGTCCAGTCCAAACGCGCGGCTCCGGTTCCGCTAGCTTCACAAACAAATTTCAAACCCTGTTTACAAAGACCCAATCCAGCCTCCTTCATTTCAAACCCTGTTTACAAAGACCCAATCCAGCCTCCTTCATTTCAAACCCTGTTTACAAAGACCCAATCCAGCCTCCTTCATTTCAAACCCTGTTTACAAAGACCCAATCCAGCCTCCTTCATTTCAAACCCTGTTTACAAAGACCCAATCCAGCCTCCTTCATTTCAAACCCTGTTTACAAAGACCCAATCCAGCCTCCTTCATTTCAAACCCTGTTTACAAAGACCCAATCCAGCCTCCTTCATTTCAAACATCCCCTCGCAGATAACACGTTTCGGGACAGCGGTATTAAAGGATTCCTGACAAGGGTGAAGATACTGACTCGCTGAATTGTACTCAGAAGAGAGACGCCTCCCAATCCAATGTTCGCACATAGTTTAGTTTGTTTACACACGGGAACGTGTGCACTATAATATATATACCGCGCCCTGGCCATTATATTTCACGCGTTCAGCGTTAATAAGATGCCTGCAGCAGCTGTGCACTCCGGCCGCAGTGAGGCGCCGTGGCTCTTCCAAACACGCCGCACAATATTCTCGGCTCAGGAATGTTGCAACACAAGCCTCGCAGCCGCCTGCAGAATCCGAGCTGTGCAAATGAAAGAGTCTGAACACGCAGCTCTCTCCAAGCAGGGCTAAGCATTACAAACACCACGGGACCTGCTTCGAAGAAAACGCACGTTTTCAAATAGCGGGTACAATAATAATAATGTCCCTGCTCAACCCGGACACGAGTTCACTACCGACCGGTACAAAGGGGAATAAAACTAGTTTCGAGTTGACCGAGTCAGCGAGATTCCACCGGGAGGAGAGACACACAGAGAGAGAGAGAGAGAAATATATATATATAAACATGACTGCTTCATGGCATGCAGTATTTTTAAGTACTGCTGTTTACACACACACACGCAGAGAGAGAGAGAGAGAAACACAGACACACACGCAGAAATACTGCAGGTATTTAATACTGGAAGGGTATCCGGACCCGATCCCCTGATATCGAGCGCATTCAGACATATCAATATGAACCCCCATTCCTGATATCGACTGCAATATGAACCCCCATTCTCTCAATGACTGAAGCGCGCACAACGCGAAGTCCCCCCGTGACTGCTGTCACCATGCTACTCTTATTATTATTATCGCTACTCACACACAGTAACCCACCCAAGCAGTCCTCCCTCCCGCGGGTCCAGCGCCCGGTGCGCAGCGCGCCTGCCCCTGCCCTCGCCGCCCCGCTGCACGGACACGCTTACCATGTTCCCCGGTGTCACTTTGCTGCTGCGAGGTGAAGTTTTCGTGTGTTTTTTTGATCCGATTTTCCAGGAGATCCACTACAGCCCTGCCCAGTCTGCCAATACACTTCCTGTAGAGACAAGGGAGGGGGGGGGGTGAACATTGCATATCCGGGTCATGCTGCTTCAGCCTCACATTAGCCAATCAGAGCGCCGCAATCAGCCCATGGCCAAGTATGGAGAGCAAGAGGAGGGGGAGAGAGAGAGAGAGGAGATGAAAGAGGGGGGAGAGAGAGTCCACTGGCAGGGGAATGTACTTGGGGAAAGTGAACACTGCTGAATATGGTGGAAGACGCTGTCGAAAGGGAGGGCGGGGTCTCATCTCGGGATTCTGCTGCGAATTACAGTTTATTGCAAAAACACACGAGGTCCAGGAATAGCGCGTCCTGTCCGGGGAGACTGAAACTCTGTCCCAGTGAGGCTCTGAGATCCTGGACAGGGCGGGTCTGTAACTGCCCTCCAGCGCAACCTACTGTGGTCTTTATTTGTTAGACAGGTACAGGCAGGTACGCGTTTGAACATGCATGACATGTCATGGGATGCGCTGCGCCCAGATATAGGCTCGTTTTCACGGGATGTCCCTGGATAGGAGTTGAGAAAGGAAGGAGATCAATAATCAAAAACGGAAAAAGAAAATAATACAAATCAAACAACACTGACAGAAGGGATCAATTTGCAACTGCCGGTTTAAATAACCTGACGTCATCTCCCCCAAACACAACGCAGCGATTCCCTGCAAGCAAACACGCGGATACAGGGCGCGTCACGGAGGGCATTCTGCGCAGAATCTGACCGGTTTAGCCAATGGGTGCGCGCACGGGGATAACGATCAGAAATGCAGCGGCTAAACTAACACCCATAATAACAAACAGCGGCTCTGAGCTCGCCATAGCTCTCGCGATATTCTGTACGCGTCGCCTCACCTCTTATGGGGGGGGGGGGGTGCTGTCGCGATATTTCGCTTCAGGAAGATGTCTGAAGGAGAGTTGGGCAGAAAGTGGGACCGCTGCCTCGCGGACTGCGCCGTGAAGCTCGGTAATTAAAACATTGAAATCAAAGTGAACGAATCAGAACCGGGCCGGTGCATTGCAGCGTGAGGCGCGGCACACGGGACAGTGCGGGGACGCTAGCGCCCTGCAAATCTGCAGGGAGAGCAAGGGCAGGGACATGGGGTCAGAACCGAGGGGTCACTGCGATACAGACCCAACCGAACAGAACCCGGACTGAGCCGGGACGCTGTCGGCTCGGGGAGATTAACGGGGCCGCGTCAGGGAAGAGGTAGGTCACCGGGTAAACGGGCTAGGAGAGCGGACACATTGACAGTGTAGCACAGGCACGGCCACAATTCAATGTGCTGCAGCGTTTAAACTATGCCCTGTAACGTGGTCGGAACCACGGCGCAGCGGCGTGCAAAAAGCCCAGAATTTAGGAGAGAGAGACGAACTGCATGCACAGTGCAGACTCCAACACACACAGAGCTTCGAGAAACGAACTCCACAGTGCAGTGTGATCCAGGGCCCTTGAGCAGGTGCGGTTTACCATCTCCTGGGTTCAGGGGTCACTGCGTTCTTGCAGACGGTTAGCGCTGATTGAGTTCCGGGCAGGACCTGGGAGAGGAGACGGAGCCAGGAGCCCTACTGTCAGGCCCTAGTGCCCTCGTTCAGACACCTTCTCCCCATCAGTGAAGCATTCTCGTGAGCAGGGCTGGGGTGTGACGAGCAGCGTTCTCATGCGCAGTGCAGGGCTGGGGTGTGATGGCCTCTCCTGACTCTGTCCTGTCCTGTGTTCTCTCCTCACAGGGGCTGGGCTGGGGCTTGGGATCGTGTTTTCAGTCTTGTTCTTCAAACGTGAGTATCTCTCTCTTCCCCCCTCTCCAGTCCCATCGCCTCTCTTCCCCCCTCTCCAGTCCTGTCGCCTCTCTCTCTTTCCCCCCCTCTCCAGTCCCGTCGCCTCTCTTCTCCCCCTCCAGTCCCGTCCCCTCTCTCTCCCCTCCTGCTAAGGGACTGTGTTTTTCTGCCCGCAGGTCGGACGTGGCCCATTGTCTTGGGTTCAGGGATGGGTCTGGGGATGGCGTATTCAAATTGCCAGCAAGACTTCCAGGCACCTTACCTGCTGCATGGCAAGTGTGTGAAGGTGAGCGCTTCTGCATCTCTCTCCCTCCCTCCCTCTCTCTCTCCTCTGTGCAGTTGCTGATGAAAGCAGTGTCTGTAGCAGTCTGTCTGTCTGTTCTCTTTCTGTTCAGTCACTCTGTGTTTCTGGTTGGGTTCAGTGTCTGTCTGACTGGCCAATCAGTCTGTGTGGGTGGAGGCTGTGTGTGTGTGCATGGGGAGGGGCAGCTCTGTTTGTGTGGGGGGGGTCTGTGCGTGTGTGGCTCATAATGAAAAGGCACCAGTTCTAGTATTCAGTATTATCCAGTGGAGGGTTGATGCTTCTCGACTTGTGATGTAATTTTTTTTTTTTTATTTTTGTCTCCAGGAACAGTAGCAGCGTTATGTGTGTGAGACACTAGGGGGTGCTGTCTGTTTCCTGAGGCTGGCCGGAGCACCTCTCCAAACCCCCTCCCTCTCCCCGGTCCATTCTTCTCATCAACACAGACATCCGCTTGTTTGTCAGCGTGTGCGTTTTGTTGTTGTAATAACGATGATGATGTCATTGCCGCTCTGTTCTGGTGATCACTCTCATTCAATAAAGACAGTTCTGAATTGATGCAGCTGCACAGCAGTGTTTGTGTTTCGGGAGGCGGAGGGTTACCAGGCAGACGGCAGCTGTGTCCAGCTGCTGCAATGTTTAAAACATTAGAAATGGGACGGCTTTGGTCTGGGAACAGTTTACAATAGAGGTGACGAGGACACCATTAATCTGAGAGGAGCTGAAAACATCAGCACAGGATCCTCTCATGAGAGAAGAGAGCACTCACACTGAGGGCACTCACACTGTAATGAGAGCACTCGCACTCTAATGAGAGCACTCGCACTGTAATGAGAGAGCACTCACTGTAATGAGAGAGCATACTCACTGAGAGCACTCACACTGAGAGCACTCGCACTGTAATGAGAGAGCATACTCACTGAGGGCACTCACACTGACGGCACTTGCACTGAAAGCACTCACACTGTAATGAGAGAGCAGTCACACTGAGCACTCACACTGACAGCACTCGCACTGAGGGCACTCACACTGTAATGAGAGAGCATTCACACTCAGCACTCGCACTGAGGGCACTCACACTGAAAACATTCACATTGAGTGCTGGGGGCTCCTATCCAAAGCCTGGGCTGGAGAAGCAGGAACGCCAGCCTGCCAGCTCCAGTGCTCTCGGGAATGTCAGGAATGCCAAGGCTGGGCAGGGAGATGCTTTTATTACTAGCAGGTGATCACAGGGTCCCACAGGAAATTCAGATTCACCTTCCAGCCAGGCAAACAAGGGGAGAGGAGAGGGGAGAGAGGGGAGAGGGGAGTGGAGAGAGGGGAGAGGAGGAGAGAGGGGAGAGGGGAAAGGAGAGAGGGGAGAGAGAGGAGAGAGAGGAGTGGGAAGGTTTTGCAGGTTTTACTAGTAATTTTGGACTGGATGCACCCCTCGCGAGGGCAGGAGGTACAATCGGTTTGTAGGTTATTAAACTTGTCATTGACATTGCCGTGGACAGCACCGGGATTTTTAAATTGACAGATTCAGAAACTATGCATTGTTTCCCTCTCTCTCCCACACTCCCTCTCTCACCCCCCTCTTTCCCTCTCTCTCGTCCTAATTCTGTCCATCTCAATGGTATCTCACTGGCAACTGAAGCGTGAGGAGCAGCGTGCCAACAAACACACCTGCAGATGAGAGAGAGAGAGAGAGAGAGAGAGAGAGAGAGAGAGAGTCTCTTCTCTCCCTCAGTGTGTGGGCCTCTCCGCTCTGCGAAGACGAGGGGAGCGGAGGTGAGGGACCGGAGGCGATATGCGAGAGGGGGGACGCAGGCCGTTGCCGGTTCGCACTCCTCGGTCGACGGTGCTGGAGAGAGAGAGGGAGAGCGGGGAAGAGAGGAGCGGAGGGGGAGAGACGAGAGAGCTCTGAGGTGAGGGAGAGGGAGAGAGAGAGAGACGGAGAGGAGAGGGGAGGGTGAGAGGATGAGAGAGAGAGAGACCTGCGGGAGAGCGACCAGAGAGACAGAGAGTCGGGAGCGGAGACGAGATGAAGGAGAGGGAGAGAGAGAGGGGAGAGAGAGAGAGAGAGGAGAGGGGGAGAGAGAGAGAGAGAGAGAGAGAGGAGAGAGAGAGAGAGAGAGAGAGAGAGGAGGGAGAGAGGAGAGAGAGAGAGAGAGAGGAGGGGAGAGAGAGAGAGAGGGAGAGAGAGAGAGAGAGAGAGAGAGAGAGAGAGAGAGAGAGAGAGAGAGAGAGAGAGAGAGAGAGAGAGAGAGGGAGAGAGGGAGAGAGAGAGAGAGGAGAGAGAGAGAGAGAGAGACGGCGAATGACAGAGAGGAGAGGAGAGAGAGAGGAGAGGTATGATAGGGGAGGAGGAGAAGAGAGAGAGAGAGAGAGAGAGAGACTCACCCCAGCAGAGCTGAGAGTTATCTCTGTGAAACTGCCTGCCTGTGCTCGCACGGTCCTGCGCTGGACTTGCTCGTTCTGTTGTTGCTATTGTTACTGCAAATGAGTGATGCAATGCAAAGTCAGTTCAGAACAGCGCGGCACCTGCGCGTCACACTGGCAAATAATCGACTTGCTCATCTATAGACAAACAATACAGACTTTCTGTGTGCTCACGTGGACAATTTCAGAACTTTAATGTCAGTGCAAGGACGTCACTGGAGCGTGCAACAATAAAAACACACAAAAACAAGACTCAAGCAAAGCTGGACACGGTTCTAGAGAACGACCTTCCCTCCCGGTACCGATTATGCTCCGGGACGCAGAACTCGCTCGGTCGCTCATTCGTTATGTTCTCTGAGGCTTTGCAGTTTAATGCAAATGAATTGCTTTCCGAGGTCTCAGTCTGCTTTTCCCCGTCAGCTCGTCGCTTCTGAACTGGGACCGGCAGTTTCGAGGTTGGGATTTGGCAGTTTTGTTGTTTCCAGTTAGAGTTTAACACAGCAGGGGGCTCCGGAACTGGAGCTCGTTATTATTGGGCAGGAGCGGAGAAGGAGAGTCCTGCGCAATAATACGCTGCCACTTTCTTGCCAACAGCTTCGTGATAACTTCTCAAAGAGAGAGAGAGAGAGAGAGAGAGAGGCAGAGAGAGAGAGAGAGAGAGAGATACCGCCCGGGGCGCGTTCCGCTCACCCTCCCACCCGGCGCATTTCCCTGAATCATTTGGCTTCAAGATGTTTTTGATAGTGTAAGGTTTTTTTTTTGGTGGGGGTCCAGCTCTGACGCTGTTATTGACTATTTCTTCTGCGTGTCCTACTTCCATCTTCGGATTCTTCTCAATACAAACCCCGGTCTCGTTGCAGAGACCCTCGGCGCGCCGGATCACGGGACCCTGACTGAACCCTTTGCGGGTGTGCAAGCACTGAGCCCGGACTGCTCCCTCGCACCCTGCCAGCGCCGACCAGCGCGCACCGCAAACAGGACTGACACCGTTTCATGTCTTTTTAAAAAGTGGTAAGTGTAAAAGAAAACCGTCTTTTTATATTCTTCTCTCTCCTCTCGCTTCTTTCCTTCGTTTCTAAGTTATTTTTTCTAAAAGTTATTTTATCCTGCGTTTTTTTTCTTCCTGTCTCGTATCGGAGAGAATTGCATTTATAAAAGCAGCCTCCAAATGCGACGTGCCCTTTTCTGCACGCATTTTATCTCGATGATAAATGAAGAAATTGAGCTTTTTAAATCCCAGCAAACCGACAATGAGTTGCAGATGTGAAGCGACCCCGAGCCGCCCAACCTGTGTGTCGCAGGAGAGAGAGAGAGGAGAGAGAGAGAGAGAGGAGAGAGAGAGAGAGAGGGGTGAGAGAGAGAGAGAGAGAGAGAGAGAGAGAGATGAGAGAGAGAGAGAGAGATGAGAGAGAGAGAGAGAGAGGGAGAGAGAGAGATGAGAGAGAGAGAGAGAGAGGGGGGGGGCAACAATAAAACAACAGAAAGAATATACGATTCGACTTGATAATAGTAATCATATTTATAACCATAATTCCAAACGCGCTGTGGACCTGGGCGTGTAGCGACGTCGTTTGCAAATTGAGAAGTTTGTGTAAAGCGGCTTCCTAATGCGGATCAGATGCGTGTTTTAATAAATCTCTCCGCTCTCTCGGCTGGTCGGGCTCTGAGAGCACTTGGCGACCCTGCTGTCAGTCGCTGTGTTTTTCGGAAAAGCGACACGAGGATTTATAGAGCAACACGTTCCAGCGTCTGGGTCCTCTGTTGCAGCACGTTACTTGAGTGTTTTTACGAGGTTAATGAACTTTATTAAACGTCATCAGAAAAATATATTTCAGGGCATCTTGTATATATTCATGCAGTTCAGAATGAGTCCCGTCGGGCATGAGTCCAAGTCTGAATCATTCATCAGTATATATATATATATATATATATATATATATATATATATATATATATATATATATATATATATATATATATATACATATATATATATATATATATTATATGACTCAATTCCCTCCCACTGAACTGAAGTGTTTTCAACTGAAGACACAATGAAAGAAACAGTTGGGTTTTCGCAGTTTTTGGGTTGCACTGCTTAGGATAGACCAGGGACAGGTGTAACGAGTTCTTATGTGTTTGTTTTTCTTTAACTGAAAAACTGAATATCTTTATTGAAGAACAAAAATGTTCACATAAAGCATTTTCAAAACTTTCTAACATCCCTAAATTCCTAGGCCTTATCAAGCAAGAATGTGTCTCTGAGTCACAGCTGTAATGTGTTTCTGAGTCACAGCTGTGATGTGTCTCTGAGTCACAGCTGTGATGTGTCTCTGAGTCACAGCTGTGATGTGTTTCTGAGTCACAGCTGTGATGTGTTTCCGAGTCACAGCTGTGATGTGTTTCTGAGTCACAGCTGTGATGTGCCTCTGTGTCTCAGCTGTGATGTGTTTCTGTGTCACAGCTGTAATATATTTCTGAGTCACAGCTGTAATGTGTTTCTGAGTCACAGTTGTGATGTGTCTCTGTGTCACAGCTGTGATGTGTCTCTGTGTCACAGCTGTGATGTGTTTCTGAGTCACAGCTGTGATATATTTCTGAGTCACAGCTGTGATGTGTCTCTGAGTCACAGCTGTGATGTGTCTCTGTGTCACAGCTGTGATGTGTCTCTGTGTCACAGCTGTGATGTGTTTCTGAGTCACAGCTGTGATGTGTTTCTGAGTCACAGCTGTGATATATTTCTGAGTCACAGCTGTGATGTGTTTCTGAGTCACAGCTGTGATGTGTTTCTGAGTCACAGCTGTGATGTGTTTCTGAGTCACAGCTGTGATGTGTTTCTGAGTCACAGCTGTGATGTGTCTCTGAGTCACAGCTGTGATGTGTTTCTGAGTCACAGCTGTGATGTGTCTCTGTGTCACAGCTGTGATGTCTCTGAGTCGCAGCTGTGATGTCTCTGTGTCACAGCTGTGATATATTTCTGAGTCACAGCTGTGATGTGTCTCTGAGTCACAGCTGTGATGTGTCTCTGTGTCACAGCTGGGATGTGTCTGAGTCACAGCTGTGATGTGTCTCTGTGTCACAACTATGATGTCTCTGTGTCACAGCTGTTATATATTTCTGAGTCACAGCTGTGATGTGTCTCTGAGTCACAGCTGTGATGTGTCTCTGTGTCACAGCTGGGATGTGTCTGAGTCACAGCTGTGATGTGTCTCTGTGTCACAGCTATGATGTCTCTGTGTCACAGCTGTGATATATTTCTGAGTCACAGCTGTGATGTGTCTCTGAGTCACAGCTGTGATGTGTCTCTGAGTCACAGCTGTGATGTGTTTCTGAGTCACAGCTGGGATGTGTCTCTGTGTCACAGCTGGGATGTGTCTCTGAGTCTGTGATATCTGAACATTGTGTTTCCTGCAGTGCAAGATTCATGAGCCCCAATATAGTTCAGCTAATGGTGTATGGGGTTAATTGTAACACGTGTTACAGCTGGCCCCAACCCAGGGAGCCATTACTAAACCTCATATTCCAGCAAGAAGCAACAAGACTAGGAGCAATCAATTGTGTGAGTTAAAAGTACAGAGATCAGGGATGAAAATGCTGAAATCCTGGAGCCATAGGCTGGATAAGACAGCTTTATATCACAAGAAGAACATGGAGGAGACAATTCACTCTACTCGGTCACAAACCCATCTCTGTAGATACAATCTCAGGACACAGGATCTTGAGATTTTATTCTGTGATTAAATGTATTTATTTAGTCATTGCATTTATATATTACTTTTTATACAGAAGTATCGGAAGCAACGCACAGAACAGAGCAGAAACAAAGAACAATCCCCAATGCATTAGTAAAGCATGTGAGACAAGCGCCTGCCACGATCAGACCATTCAACAACATCATTCCTGTTATATAACCAGTGGCACACTGCAGCCGGGCTCCAGGCAGCGCCCCCTCCTGGCGGCACACTGCAGCGAGTCGGGCTCCAGACGGCGCCCCCTCCTGGCGGCACACTGCTGTGAGTCGGGCTCCAGGCAGTGCCCCCTCCTGGCGGCACACTGCAGCGAGTCGGGCTCCAGACGGCGCCATCTCCTGGCGGCACACTGCTGTGAGCCGGGCTCCAGGCAGTGCCCCCTCCTGGCGGCACACTGCATCGAATCGGGCTCCAGGTAGCGCTCTCTCCTCTGCTGTTTTCCAGGTGAATTGATTCCAGGTGGCTCTCGGAATGGTTGGAATGTGGGAACCTGTTCCCAATTACAGCCCACGCACTTCTCTCCTGTCTGTCACTGCCACTCCTTCGTGAGCTGTGCAGAACGTGAGCAGGTGTAATAATGAGATTCTATGATGGGATTACACTGCTGAGGAAATTATCACATCACTGAGTGACAGTTACCATAGCGACTGGGAACAGATTAACCCTGTCATGAGGATCCAAGAGATCGTCACCTGAACTATACAGAGTGTGTGTGTGTCAGTGTGTGTGTATGTCAGTGCGTGTGTGTGTGTGTGAGTGTGTGTGCGTGTGTGTATGTCAGTGTGTGTGTGTGTATGTTAGTGTGTGTGTGTGTGTGTGTGTATGTCTGTGTGTGTATGTGTGTGAGTGTGTGCGTGTGTGTGCTTGCAGCTCAGTGTCTGACTCTGCTCTTGTAACTGCACAGTAAATAAACAGCTCCCTACTCCTTGATCACTGGCAGCTTCAGGCTTCCTCGCTGTGCGTGTGTTTGTGCTGCTTCAGGGAAATGTAACCCTGAAATCAATCCCAGCACGGGGCAAAGCTTCTCAACTCAGCTGGCTCTATGCTGCAGTCAAACAGTGGTGCCACCCTGTGGCCTGCAAGTGCAGGTCCTGCATTCAGAGTTTCTTTCTCTGTGGACAGTGTTGAAGGCTCTCTCTCCCCTCCTCTCTCAGGTTGCTGTAGTGCTGCTGGAGCGATGCCGAGATGTGTTGTAATTGGCTGGCTGCTGCTGCTGCCAGTTCTGTGCCTGGCCGCGCCCACTCATATTAACCGCCTGGCGTTGTTTCCTGACAAGAGTGCCTGGTGCGAAGCGAAGAACATCACGCAGATCGTGGGGCACAGCGGCTGTGAGGCACGTTCCATACAAAACCGGTGAGTCCCAGAGAGAGTGTCTGGCACTGTGTGAGTGTGTGTGTGTGTGTGTGTGTGTGTGTGTGTGTGTGTATATGTATTGCGTGTATATATAAACATCTCTCTCTCTCTGTCTCCACAGGGCCTGTCTGGGGCAGTGCTTCAGCTACAGTGTGCCCAACACCTTCCCCCAGTCCACAGAGTCCCTGGTGCACTGCGATTCCTGCATGCCAGCCCAGTCACTGTGGGAGGTGGTGAGTATCACTGCTCCCTGAATCACTGCTCCCTGAATCACTGCTGCCTGAATCATTGCTCCCTGAATCACTGCACCCTGAATCACTGCTCCCTAAATCACTGCATCCTGAATCACTGCACCCTGAATCACTGCTCCCTGAATCACTGCACCCTGAATCACTGCTCCCTGAATCACTGCTCCCTGAGTCCCTGCTCCCTGAATCACGGCACCCTGAATCACTGCTCCCTGAATCACTGCTCCCTGAGTCCCTGCTCCCTGAATCACTGCACCCTGAGTCCCTGCTCCCTGAATCACTGCACCCTGAATCACTGCACCCTGAATCACTGCTCCCTGAATCACTGCACCCTGAGTCCCTGCTCCCTGAATCACTGCTCCCTGAATCACTGCTCCCTGAATCACTGCACCCTGAATCACTGCACCCTGAATCACTGCTCCCTGAATCACTGCACCCTGAATCACTGCACCCTGAATCACTGCTCCCTGAATCACTGCTCCCTGAATCTGCCCCTGAATCACTGCACCCTGAATCACTGCTCCCTGAATCACTGCACCCTGAGTCCCTGCTCCCTGAATCACTGCACCCTGAATCACTGCTCCCTGAATCACTGCACCCTGAATCACTGCACCCTGAATCACTGCACCCTGAATCACTGCTCCCTGAATCACTGCACCCTGAATCACTGCACCCTGAATCATTGCACCCTGAATCACTGCACCCTGAGTCCCTGCTCCCTGAATCACTGCACCCTGAATCACTGCTCCCTGAATCACTGCTCCCTGAATCCCTGCTCCCTGAATCACTGCTCCCTGAATCACTGCACCCTGAATCCCTGCTCCCTGAATCACTGCACCCTGAATCACTGCACCCTGAATCACTGCACCCTGAATCACTGCTCCCTGAATCATTGCACCCTGAATCACTGCACCCTGAATCACTGCACCCTGAATCACTGCACCCTGAATCACTGCTCCCTGAATCACTGCACCCTGAATCACTGCTCCCTGAATCACTGCTCCCTGAGTCCCTGCTCCCTGAATCACTGCTCCCTGAATCACTGCACCCTGAATCCCTGCTCCCTGAATCACTGCTCCCTGAATCACTGCACCCTGAATCACTGCTCCCTGAATCACTGCTCCCTGAATCACTGCACCCTGAATCACTGCTCCCTGAATCACTGCACCCTGAGTCCCTGCTGTGTTTAGGGTTTGTAGCTGCTCTCCTCTTTGCAGGTCACCCTGGACTGCCCCGGGAACAAGGAGATGCCCCGTGTGGACAAGCTAGTGGAGAAGATCCTGCACTGCAGCTGCCAGTCCTGCGGCAAGGAGCCCGTCCTGGAGGGGGCGCTGTTAAACGTGTACCTGAACCCCCCCGCGCTCCCCCAGCCTGGCCACGGCCACCACCACCTGGAGAGAGAGGGGCAAGGGGAGGGGGAGAGCGAGCATGCTGCCCTGCCAAAACACACTGAGAAACAAGAGGACTAGACCCTTCCCTCCTCCCCTCACCCCCTCCCCTCCTCTCCCCTCACTATCTCCCTCCATCTCCTCCTCTCCTCCTCTCCCCTCACTGTCTCCCTTACTCCCCTCCTCTCCCCTCACTCTCCTCAGGGGAGCCGTCCCAGACCTCCAAATCCTACTAAACTCCCAGGGAGGGGAGGAGATCTCACTCTCCCATCCCGCTCTCCCCTCCCACGGTCTCCCCTGTCGCCCCCCTCTCCCCTCACTATCCCCGGCCCCCCTCCTCCCCCTCATTGTCTCCCACCACCTCTTCCCTCCTCTCCCCTCACTGTCTCCCGCCCTCCCCTCCTCTCCCTCACTATCTCCCCCTCCTCCCTCCTCTCCCCTCACTGGTCTCCCAGCACCCCTCCCTCTCTCCCTCACTCTCCCCTCCCTCTCTCCCTGACCCCCCCTCCTCTCCTGACCTCACTGACTCCCTCCCCTCCCTCCCCTCCCCTCCTCTCCCCTCACTGACTGGCCCTACCCCCCCCTCTCCCCTCCTCTCCTCTCACATTCACAGTTATAACGTTTTAACAGGTTAGAGTATCCTTACTGATGAAAAAAGGTACAAAATTGGTCTAACTGTATGAAAAATATTCTAAATGAAGAAAGTAAATAAAGCGTCTTCGTTCTGCTCAGTAAAGGTTCGATGCAGCAATCGATTTGTATGCAGCTGCAGCACCGAAAGTCAGTTTGAGGATCTGCAGGTTTAGCCGAAGCAGATACCACAGGTGACCACCAGAGGGCAGAGGCCTCACAGGAACCTCTTGACAGACTGCCAGAGCCACCGGGACGCAGTAAGGCAGACGAGAGCTCAGAGCTGAGGGATTGAAGGGTCAGGATGAGGCTGCTTTAAACAGGAGAGTTACAAATGTGGCTTTATTCAGAGTCACGGCTGCATTTCATGACAAGCAAAGGAGCCAGCCGTCTGTAGTGAGCGAAGCACTGGGGGATGTTAAAGCTTGTTTGCAATGAGACAGGCAGGTTTGATGCTGGCCTGTGCAGGTTTAAGATGCTGTTTAATTTGGAGCTCTCTTGGCCTGCAGGCAGCAGCAGCAGCGATGAGAAGCAAGACAATGCACAGCTGCCTCTCTTTCATGCATGGCTGCACATTTTTAGGCACTGGCTGTAATTCTGCTTTTAATCTTTATAGAGCTTTTACACTACTGCAGTGTGATAGCGAGTCTCACTGGGGTTTGAGTGCAGCGAAAAGTGATAGCGAGTCTCGCTGGGGTTCGAGTGCAGTGAAATGTGTTAGCGAGTCTCTCTGGGGTTCGAGCGCAGTGAAATGTGACAGCGAGTCTCGCCGGGGTTCGGGTGCAGTGCAGTGCAGTGCAATAGCAAGTCTCGCTGGGGTTCGAGTGCAGTGCAGGGCAGTGTGATAGTGAGTCTCGCTGGGGTTTGAGTGCAGCGAAATGTGATAATGAGTCTCGCTGGGGTTCGAGTGCAGTGAAATGTGTTAGCGAGTCTTGCTGGGGTTCGAGCGTAGTGAAATGTGACAGCGAGTCTCGCCGGGGTTCGGGTGCAGTGCAGTGCAGTGCAATAGCGAGTCTCGCTGGGGTTTGAGCGCAGTGCACTGCAGCACGATAGCGAGTCTTGCTGGGGTTTGAGTGCAGTGAAATGCGATAGCGAGTCTTGCTGGGGTTTGAGTGCAGTGAAATGCGATAGCGAGTCTTGCTGGGGTTTGAGTGCAGTGAAATGCGATAACGAGTCTCGCTGGGGTTCGAGTGCAGTGTGATAGCGAGTCTCGCTGGGGTTCGAGTGCAGTGCGATAGCG